>NW_028318980.1:550000-757500 GCF_062004578.1 Staurois parvus
GTAGTTTGTGACGCAGAGTTCAGAGGTCAATAATAGGTGACACAGATTTCAGAGGACTGTAGGTTGTGATGCAGGGTTCAGAGGTCAGTAATTTGTGAGTTCAAAGGTCAGCGGTAGGTAAAGCAGAGTTCAGAGGTCAGGAATTTGTGATGCAGAGTTCAGGTCGGCAGGTTGTGGCACGGGATTCGGGGATCAGTAGAGAGTGATGCAGAGTTTAAAGATCAGTAGTTTGCAGAGTTCAGAGGACAGAAATTTGTGAAACAGAGGTCAGAGGTCAGTAGTTTGTGACACAGAGTTCAAGGGGTCAGTAGTTTGTGATGCAGATTTCAGGGGTCAGTCATTTGTGATGCAGAGTTCAGAGGTCAGCAGTTTGTGACACAGAGTTCAGGGGTCAGTAGATTGTGAATAAGAGTTCAGGAGTCAGCAGTTTTTGGCACAGAGTTCAGGGGTCAGTAGATTGTGAATAAGAGTTCAGGAGTCAGCAGTTTTTGGCACAGAGTTCAGGGGTCAGTATTTAATGACAAAGAGTTCAGAAGTTATTGGTCATTAGAGGTCAGAGATCCGTAGTTTGTGATACAAGATTCAGAGGCCAGAAATTGATGATGCAGAGTTCAGAGGTTAATAGTTTGTGACACAGAGTTCAGGGGTCAGTAGTTTGTGAAGAACCATTCAGGAGTCAGTAGTTCATGATGCAGAGCTTAGATGCCAGTAGTTTGTGATGCAGAATTCAGAGGTCATTAGTTTCTGATGCAAAGTTCAGGGGTCACTTGTTTGGGGCAGTGAAGCAGAGTTCAGGGGTCAGCAGGTTGTGATGCGGAGTTCAAAGACACAGTTTTCAGAGGACAGTAGTTTGTGACGCAGAGTTCAGAGTTCTGTAGTTTGTGACTCTTGTATCACAAACTATGGATTTGTGAGTTCAGAGGTCAGTGGTAGGTAACACCGAGTTCAGAGGTCAATAGTGAGTGATGCAGAGTTCAGAGGTCAGTATAAAGTGATACAGAATTTAGGAGTCAGAAGTTTGTGACGCAGAGTTCAGAGGGCAGTAATTTGCAATACAGCATTTAGAGGTTTACAGTCAATAAAGCAGAGTTTAGAGGTCAGTAGTTTGTCATGCAGAGTTCAAAGCTCAGGAACTTGTAAAGCAAAGTTCAGAGGTCAGTAGTTTATGATGCAGAGTTCAGAGGTCAGTAGTTTATGATGCAGAGTTCAGAGGTCAGTAGGGAGTGATGCAGAGTTCAGAGGTCAGTAGTTTATGATGCAGAGTTCAGAGGTCAGTAGTTTATGATGCAGAGTTCAGAGGTCAGTAGTTTATGATGCAGAGTTCAGAGGTCAGTAGGGAGTGATGCAGAGTTCAGAGGTCAGTAGTTTGTGATGCAGAGTTCATAGGTCAGCAGCAAATAAAACAGAGTTCAAAGGTCAGCAGTAACTAATGCAAATACTGGTATATAAAAGAGATTATAGTAAACATAACACCTATTGACAATTATCAAACCAGATCATTTCAACTGTACAGACATTGCCTTGTGCAAGCTCAGAGGAACTGTCATTCAGCTTTTAGCTAGCCTTCATCCCTCCATTTCTCTACCCCACACACTTGCATATGGCCCCAGAGCTGGCTGAAAAAGGCAGGGAGGGGGCAACCAGGACCACTCTGTAAATACCCGACCTGTCCCTAGCAATAAATTACATTATTGGTTGGTAGAACACAGCAGACCATCCCTGCTGAGAGTAAGCGTTCAGAATACTGCATTTGTCTTTAAAACGAACAGGGACAAGTATTGACATGTGGCCGTAGTAAAGAAAAAATTAAAAGAGCGCACTACCTCAGTAAAAATGTTTTTTATGTATTTAATAATAAGTTATACTCACATAAGTAGCAGTAAAAAGGCATATAAGATCCAAAACCAACACAGGGTTAAACGACATGTGCGAGTTTCATCCAGATGGAAGATAAACTCTTGGTCAAGCTGACGCATTTCGAAGGGGAGTCCCTTCTTCCTCAGAACTATTCACAAAGAGATTAAATACCCCTAAGTATCAAGTACTTATAAGCTCGGCATGCTCTCATGAGTCACGTAGAGGGAGGGGGAACGGGTTATTTTGGGGGCTAAATGTGTCAAATAAATTCATAAAACTTCATAATATACCCCAATCCATCAGACTGTCACCTACCCTCCTTCACCTGAAAACCCATCTCTTCAGGGAAGCCTACCCCAGCCTCACCTAACAACCGATCTCCTCCACTCCTCCTACCACTCCATCCCCCACAGCCACTTCCTCCTGTACCACTATCCCCTCCCTCCTAGATTGTAAGCTCAAAAGAGCAGGGCCCTCGAACCCCTCGTGTATTGTATTGTTACTGTATTGTCTCATGTTCTGTCCCCCTCGCTAATGTACAGCGCTGAGCAAACCCTTTGGCGCGCTATATAAACACTGTATAAAAATAATAATAATAATAATATAATACAAAAGTGTGCAAAGCAAATGTATAAATATAAAAAATTATAGATAATGAATATGCATATAAATATATATATATATATATATATATATATTAAATGATGGTATAATATGACCACAAATGGAAAAGGATACAATTACAATAATGCAACTAATAAATATAATGATGCTATAATGGCATAAAACACAACATAGTGATAAAAATGAAGACTTGATTGATTAAACGTTAAATTATTAAGTGGGAACCAAAAAAAAAAAAAAAGGGGGGGGGGGGTCTTTAACCTCCTTGGCGGTATTCCCGAGTGTAGCTCGGGGTAAAATGTCAGTACCAAAAGCTGTAACCCCGAGCTACACTCGGGCTTACCATGCAGCGCTGCATAGGGAGTCCCTGCAGGGCTTACCTTGTCCTTTACTCCCGCGATGTGTCCCCTGCAGCGTCCCCGGCCATCTCCTCCGGCCGATGCCTTCTGTGTTCTGGTCCCTGTGACGTCGGGACGTACGGGCGCCGGAACCGGCGGCGGGAAATTTGAAAATTTAAAAAAAATGTCATTTTTTTCAAAAAGAATTTTACATAGTAAAACATTGCTGTTTCAAACCATTTCACATACATTTTGTCCCGAGTGCTTTGTCCGGCGCCCTGCCTGCATTTTTACTGTTCTTTCTGCCTGGAAACTGAGAAACGTCCATGGCGTCCAAAAAGCGTCCCTTTAGGTCAAAATCGGTTTTAGACCGGCTAGAGAACAGCGATAGTAAATCAGAACCACTTGCAGAATTGAGTGATAATGATTCGTGGGGGAAATTCCTCATCAGACACTGAAAACGTTTCTGCGACTTTGCTCAGTGATGTGCGAACTTGGCGCTATATTTCACATTTCAGTGTTTTTGGTTTGATTATATTATTGAATTAAATGTATTATTATTATATTATTATTTTTTATGATTATTTATTAAATTATAATTTATGATTTCGTATTCCAAATTTTATCATCCCCGGGATGTTTACTAGACTCTTGTTTGGACAGATTTCAGTGAGTTATTCCTAAAAATTACAGCCTACAATAAAAAAACTACATATTTCCATGCAAAATAATGGTACCGCTTTCAGCACAAAAAATCTGAAATAATCATACCACCAGGGAGGTTAAAATACATTAAACTAAGGATGGGTATTTTAGTCTTTTTTAGACAAGAGATTAGAGATAGTCATCAACAGCCAGAAATTAGACATTGACATGTGGCCCTCGGGACAAAAAAGGCATGATCCAACGTCTTGCCTTAAAAGTTGGGGCAACTTTGAAGCATTTTTCCACAGAACCCCTGTTGAGTAAGGCTGATATAAGTCCAGACAGGGAGACTTGACAAAGAGTATGGTTGATTCTGTTACTTTGTATCTTATGCCATACATAAAATAAATAATAGAAGTGTGCTGCAACTACCTTTCTGGACATATATGAAACATAAGACTCTGAAGTATACAGGTGTACATTATAAAAAACAATTCTTCTGGCGCCATTTTTCCACAGCAGCTTAAAAACAAATTGAAAATGATTTTATGAATCTTGAAGAAGTACCTAAGTTAACCGAAGGGTCTTTTTCTATATCTACCTGGAATTGTTGTTTAATTTATCCATTCTTCAGTTTTTTTTTCTTATGTACACAGTTCTCCATGAACAATATATCAAAGCGGGCAGCAGCTGTGAGCCTCCTGTCCGTCTGATTGGTAGTCATAGCGAGTAGCCTTCGTATCCTTGGCAGTTGAAACAATATACTGGTGATCAGACATTATAAAATGTAGGAGGGAATATAAAAATCAAACACAAAAAATGGAAATAAAATGAACGCCAACTTTTATTGTCTCCAGCCTCTGTCACTCTGCGGAACCAGAAGTCGTATATAAGAAAAATGTGACATACTAATGGCAAGTCATTTACTCAAGGATGGGTTTGTGCCTTGAAATGCCTTCGACATACAACGCTTTCCAAACTTTGCGAGTGTATCTGCATGGCAGCCGTTACTCCACGCTGAAGTTCCCAATTTGTGCGCAATGTGACTTTTATAACGCCATTAAATGAGCCTCATGAAAAGTGCTGTAAGAAACAATGATACATGGGCTTTCAAGGAGTTTGGAGGGAAAAAAAACAACAGAAAAAAAATAAAATACCTCTTTTAAAGTCACTTTGAGACTGGTGCCTGGGCTCTGGAAAACCTTTTTTGTTTATGAAACCTGAGGAGAGATTGATGTACAATTTATACAGCCTTCTTATATGTCCAAGAGCTTCCGATAAATGATCCTGAAGGACGTTCACAGTAATCATGATTTTGTCTTTTTGTTAAAGTAAAACTAAGGGCTAAATACATGTTTTAATACCTTATCTGGGCTGCCAAAAACCCTTTTAATGGGAAAAAATGCCAGGTGATCCTGCCAGCAGAAGTGCTGTAGATGCATATCCTTTAAGAGGGTGACAACACTCTCTCTGTGCTATGGAAAGAAATGTGGTATTGTCATCCACTAGGCAGTGGTGTATTCAGGTTTTGTGGTGCCCTAGGCAACACAAAAACTGTTTGCCCCCCCCCCCCCAATGAGAGAGCGAGAGAGTTCAATGAGTGTGTGTGTGTATATATGATCCTCTCTCTCTCTTCCCCCTTTCCCCCCTCTCCCTCTCTCTCTCCCACTCCCTCTCTCTCTCTCTCTCTTTATCTCCCTCTCTCTCCCACTCCCCTCTCTTCTCTCCCCCCCTCTCTCTTTCTCTCTCTCCCACTCCCCTCTCTTCTCCCCCCCTCTCTCCCACTCCACTCTCTTCCCCCCCCACCTCTCTTTCTCTCTCCCCCATTCCCCTCTCTTCTCTTCCCCCCCTCTCTATTTCTCTCTCCCACTCCCCTCTCTTCTCTTCCCCCTCTCTCTCTCTCTCCCACTCCCCTCTCTTCTCCCCCCCTCCCTCTTTCTCTCTCTCCCACTCCCCTCTCTTCCCCCCTCTCTTTCTCTCTCCCCCACTCCCTTCTCCCCTCTCTCTCCCACTCCCCTCTCTCCCCCCCTCTCTCTTTCTCCCACTCCCCTCTCTTCTCCCCCCTCTCTCCCCCTCTCTCTCTCTCCTCTCTCCCCCCTCCTCTCTCTTTCTCTCTCTCCCACTCCCCTCTCTTCCCCCCCTCTCTTTTTCCCCCACTCCCCTCTCTTCTCCTCCCCTCTCCCCCCCTCTCTCTCCTCTCTTCTCTCCCCCCTCCTCTCTCTTTCCCTCTCTCCCACTCCCCTCTCTTCTCCCCCTTTCTCTCCCCCACTCCCCTCTCTTCTCTCCCCCCCTCTCTCCCCCACTCCCCTCTCTTCTCTCCCCCCCTCTCTCTATCTCCCACTCCCCTTTCTTCTCTCCCTCCCTCCCTCCCTCTTTCTCTCTCTCCGCTCTCTTCTCCCCCTCTCTCCCTCTCTCCCACCCCCCTCTCTTCTCTCCCCCTCCTCTCTCTCCCACTCCCCTCTCTGCCCCCCCTCTCTCCCACCCCTCCCTCTCTCTCTCCTACTTCCCTCTCCTCTCTCTCCCCTCTGTCTTTCACTCTTTTTCTCCCTCTCTCCCTCTTACCTCTCTTCCCTCTCTCTCGTGTCCCTTTATCTCCCTACTAGCACATATTTCCCCCATTCCTCCTAGCAAATACCACCCCCCTTCCCAAAATCCACATTACACTTCCTAGAAAAAGTGGAGAGGACACAGCCAGGAGGAGGTGAGCTGTGCTGTGTTCTCCTGTTGACCATCCATGATACACAATCACTGATAGATCGTATAGGACTGTATACACACTCACAGTATGATTAACCCCCCTTCTCCGGGCAGCAGGAAATGTGGGTAGGGGGTGGTAATCATACTGTGTGTGTACAGTCCTATATGATCTATCAGTGTATCATGTGCTGGATGGATGACAGGACAGAGAGCCCAGAAAACAGAACACAGCTCACCTCCTCCTGGCTCTTTGCTCTCTGCCTCTTCTCCTCTCCTTGCTCCAGGCTGCCCCTGGTCCTGGCTCTAAGTGCGGGTGGGGGAATGAGATCTGTGGAGAGCGGCCACTCAGGAACACCAGGGCATCCCCTCCATCCAGCCAGGTCTGTCTCTCCCTTCAGCAGCAGAACGCCGACAGGAGGGAGAGGGGGAGAAACCTCAAACCAGCTTTCAGCTGCTGGAGGGAGAGTGTTAGGAATGGACTTGCCAGTAATGGTGGGACTCACCTGCCTTGTGGGCTGCAGTACCATGGCTGGCCAGCGGGTGCTCCCAGCAATCAGAGACTCAACCCTGCAGCCAGCCAAACACCTGAAACTGCTTATGCAGGTGTATTTAAGTGATGGCCAGACCTGCAGTCTTTGCCTTGGTGTGTGTTTTTCCTGGGCCCTGTATCTTGCTCCTGCATCCCTGTTTCTGTTCCTGTCTCTGTCTGATTCGTTGCTGACCCTGCCTGATCCGGACCTCTGCTGACTTCTCCTGTTTTATCCCTGGCTTGTGACCCCGACCATTCTCTGCCTGACCCCCCTGTACCTACCTGCCCGATTGTTATTGACCCGGCCTACCTGACGACGCTTGCATTGTATGTACTGTTATCTGTGGGTGGTTTGGTTTGGTTCGTTTGCACTGTGTTATGTTTAGTATTGCACTGTGTTTATGTTTGTATTGTTAGTCTTTAATAAATTATATTGTTTATAACTTATCTGAAGCCTGCGTTTCCCTGCGTCAGTCACAGACCTCTGGTCATACCCTGGAGCCCTGACAGAGAGATACACAGGGCATCCTTCTGCAACTGCTCTCCCCTACCACACCGATCCTCCTGCTGTCCGGGACACCTACAGGAATACCGGTGGTACCCCTGAGATGGCGGCCCTGCATGGCTCTGTCTGCCGCTGCTCACCAGGTCCCTTATTCCGGGGGGCAGTGCTGCCCTTCTAAAAATTGCTGCCTTAGGCAAACACCTTGTCTGCCTTGTGGTAGACACGCCCCTGCCACTAGGCAGAATGACACAAGTGATAGATGGTGGGCTAACTTCATGGTCATTGCTGATCAATCAGCATCCCTGCTTCCCATGCCTTGTTGTTTCACTCTGTATCACATCATGATCGGCAACAATATTCAAGGGTGTACCGAAAATTACTTTTTAATTAACCTATATAGGTCATTCAAATTTCACATGTTGGTAGAGTAAGTCTTCCATATACAAAGGTACTACGCAACATAGTCTCCATTAAAAGTAATGCATTTGCTCCATCGCTGAACCCAACTCTCTAATCCTCTTTGAAAAAATTCATGTGTGCGCTTCTTCACAACAACTTTCACATTGTGTCATCAAATCATTGTCTTCGAAGACTTCTTCACTGGTCCAAAAAAGTGAAATCTGGAAGGTCGCTAAATCTGGGCTGTACAGTGAATGGAGGACCACTGACCAGCTGAATTTGTCCCTACCAGCAGATTGGAGCAGACTTCAACATCTCTCTGATGTCAACTGCCGAGGTACGCACTTTTCACTCACTTTCCAATATCTTAAGTCTTTCTCTATCTTCTGTATGAATCTGATGTGTTTGCGTGACAGCGCTGAACTCATAAACAGTCTGGTGTTATAGGGAAAAACACTGTGCAATAGGTTATGCTTCCAGGAGGTTTGTACCAAATAAAAGTGTTGGGTGGTCCTATTAGGGTTCCAGGCTTCAGCCTCTCTAAAAGTGACAGAAAAATTACTCTATAGGCAACTTTTAGATGGGTATAGAGTCATGCCCAGTATAAAGACACGGTACCCTTGAGTTTATTGAAGAGTTTATTGAAGTTGGCAGTTCATAGTTAATAAGTAAAGCCAATGTATTTTGGGGGAGATGCCTACACCATCTTCAGGAGTAAGCTGGATATACACTTCATTTTTTTTGTTCCTTCAATCAGCGGTTTGAACAAAAAACTGACAGATCTTTGCATCAACACACATGATGTGTCCTAAGTTCTTCCATTTTATCATTGTGGGGTTGTTGGTTAGTATTTAAAACATCTAAGAAATACTTGGAATTGGTCGGTAGTCAGGGGAGAAAAGCCCAGAGAGAGCATTAGGGAGAATCTTAAAGTGAAACTGGGCATGATAGGGAAAGGGACATAGATAATGATAAATAAATATAAGAGAAGTAAGTTAATTAGATCTGGACAGGGGTAATTTGGGGGGGGGGAGGTTAGTGGGAGGAAGGGTGGGAGATAAGAAGGTGTATAAGAGATTTATGTACTGGTGAATGTGAAGAATATGGGGTTGTTATATTTTTGTATTGGAAAATTTAATAAAAAGAATAATAAAACAAAAAAACAAAAACAACACACATGACTTGTGATGCAGGAATCTCACCCACTGTTCTATTGTATTCTGGCAACAGGGGATAACCCGCTCCCCACCCCCCATCATACTACATAGATTAGCGCTGCAGCTATTGGTTGATCAAATGCTGATTTTACAGCATATCTGTTTGACAGAAACCTGTCTGAACAGACAGCAGTACACATGGACAAAAACTTGGCTGGTTCCTGCTGAACCAGCTGATTTTCGGTCCGTGTATACCCTGCTTTAGTCCAATGGGGTGATGTGATTTGGGAGCCTATAACGAGGCTGGATCAGAGCGGACAGGTTGGATACCTTGCTAGGTATCCAACCTCATAGCCCTGATCCAGCCCCATTCTAGGCTCCTAAATTTCACCACACCTCTAGTCTAAGCCTGTCTGTGACTTCAGTCCTGATAAACAGGGATGGATCTCCACCGAAACGCATTGGTGGTACCTGTTATCTGTGAACTTTCAACTTTGATAAACTTTTTAAATTTACCCTCAAGTGTGATGAACCTTTATACTGGGCATGCCTCTATACTCAAGTGTGAAGAACCTTTATACTGGGCATGCCTCTATACTCAAGTGTGATGAATCTTTATACTGGGCATGCCTCTGTACTCAAGTGTGATGAACCTTTATACTGGGCATGCCTCTATACTCAAGTGTGAAGAACCTTTATACTGGGCATGCCTCTGTACTCAAGTGTGATGAATCTTTATACTGGGCATGCCTCTGTACTCAAGTGTGATGAACCTTTATACTGGGCATGCCTCTATACTCAAGTGTGAAGAACCTTTATACTGGGCATGCCTCTATACTCAAGTGTGAAGAACCTTTATACTGGGCATGCCTCTATACTCAAGTGTGATGAATCTTTATACTGGGCATGCCTCTGTACTCAAGTGTGATGAACCTTTATACTGGGCATGCCTCTATACTCAAGTGTGAAGAACCTTTATACTGGGCATGCCTCTATACTCAAGTGTGAAGAACCTTTATACTGGGCATGCCTCTATACTCAAGTGTGATGAATCTTTATACTGGGCATGCCTCTATACTCAAGTGTGAAGAACCTTTATACTGGGCATGCCTCTATACTCAAGTGTGATGAATCTTTATACTGGGCATGCCTCTGTACTCAAGTGTGATGAACCTTTATACTGGGCATGCCTCTATACTCAAGTGTGATGAACCTTTATACTGGGCATGCCTCTATACTCAAGTGTGATGAACCCTTATACTGGGCATGCCTCTATACTCAAGTGTGATGAACCCTTATACTGGGCATGCCTCTATACTCAAGTGTGATGAACCTTTATACTGGGCATGCCTTTATACTCAAGTGTGAAGAACCTTTATACTGGGCATGCCTCTATACTCAAATGTGATGAACCCTTATACTGGGCATGCCTCTATACTCAAGTGTGATGAACCTTTATACTGGGCATGCCTCTATACTCAAGTTTGATGAACCTTTATACTGGGCATGCCTCTATACTCAAGTGTGATGAACCTTTATACTGGGCATGCCTCTATACTCAAGTGTGAAGAACCCTTATACTGGGCATGCCTCTATACTCAAGTGTGAAGAACCCTTATACTGGGCATGCCTCTATACTCAAGTTTGATGAACCTTTATACTGGGCATGCCTCTATACTCATGTGTGAAGAACCTTTATACTGGGCATGCCTCTATACTCAAGTGTGAAGAACCCTTATACTGGGCATGCCTCTATACTCAAGTTTGATGAACCTTTATACTGGGCATGCCTTTATACTCAAGTGTGAAGAACCTTTATACTGGGCATGCCTCTATACTCAAGTTTGATGAACCTTTATACTGGGCATGCCTTTATACTCAAGTGTGATGAACCTTTATACTGGGCATGCCTCTGTACTCAAGTGTGATGAACCCTTATACTGGGCATGCCTCTGTACTCATGTGTGATGAACCTTTATACTGGGCATGTCTCTATATTCAAGTGTGATGAACCTTTAGACTGGGCATGCCTCTATACTCAAGTGTGATGAATCTTTATACTGGGCATGCCTCTGTACTCAAGTGTGATGAACCTTTATACTGGGCATGCCTCTATACTCAAGTGTGATGAACCTTTATACTGGGCATGCCTCTATACTCAAGTGTGATGAACCTTTATACTGGGCATGCCTCTATACTCAAGTGTGAAGAACCTTTATACTGGGCATGCCTCTATACTCAAGTTTGATGAACCTTTATACTGGGCATGCCTCTATACTCAAGTGTGAAGAACCTTTATACTGGGCATGCCTCTATACTCAAGTGTGATGAACCTTTATACTGGGCATGCCTCTATACTCAAGTGTGATGAACCTTTATATTGGGCATGCCTCTATACTCAAGTGTGATGAACCTTTATACTGGGCATGCCTTTATACTCAAGTGTGAAGAACCTTTATACTGGGCATGCCTCTATACTCAAGTGTGAAGAACCTTTATACTGGGCATGCCTCTATACTCAGGTGTGATGAACCTTTATACTGGGCATGCCTCTATACTCAAGTGTGATGAACCTTTATACTGGGCATGCCTCTATACTCAAGTGTGATGAACCCTTACACTGGGCATGCCTCTATACTCAAGTGTGATGAACCTTTATACTGGGCATGCCTCTATATTCAAGTGTGATGAACCTTTATACTGGGCATGCCTCTGTACTCAAGTGTGATGAACCTTTATGCTGGGCATGCCTCTATATTCAAGTGCGATGAACCTTTATACTGGGCATGCCTCTGTACTCAAGTGTGATGAACCTTTATACTGGGCATGCCTCTATACTCAAGTGTGAAGAACCTTTATACTGGCCATGCCTCCAGGACTCCAGGCTTGAATCCAACAAAAGGAGATATTATGTACCATTCCCTATTCACTGTACGGGTGGTGAGTGGAACACAATGCTGAACAGGAATTACGGCCCTAAGGCCTCCTCTATTTGAGGCTACATAGTGACTACCATATTGACTGTCTTTCATGTTACTTATTTATCACAGAATGGGGACATTATGCCACACTTCCTAGATGGTGCGCATTACCCTACCTCCACAAGACAGCGTGGATATCCATATTGTTTCCACATCAGCTATGCATTAAGGGAGGCATTTAGTCAGCATGCTGGCAAAGAAGAATCCCTATACAACATTGGCAGGGCCCTGCCATTTCAACTACAGATGACGGATGTCATGCAGAGAAGTCACTATTGTTATCAAGTTTTTTCCAAAGATTCATGTTTACCTAGTGTTACTTCTGGACGCTGTTTTCAGCCTACTAGTCAAGATCTACTTATTTCTCTCGAGAAAGCAATATTTTTCTGAGGACAGTGTTTTTTCATATATTATAGCATTAGTTCTTACTGGTGCATATATTAGTATCCATACGTATGTGTTGCAGATATCTCTTTCTTTTGATTCTTGCCCTGAGTTGGATTTCATACTAGCATACTAGCATTGTCTAGCTGGGCTCCTCAGTCCATATATATTCCATTGGTACCAATGTTTTGCATTGCAATTTTGATGCACAGTCCTGTATACTCAGAATATTTGTGTACATCCCCTACATGGTGGTGTTTCCAATGTGTCTGTGCTATATATACAGTACATAAGACCTTGTGTCGTTGTCTTTACAGCACAATCATTTACATGGCCGGTCATGACGTCCTTCTTTTATAATTTTTTGTTTTAGGTCTTTTCTTTCGGTATTGTCTCATCTTGTGGTGTTGGCTAACTGTGGTATTTACCTAAATGTCTAAATATGTGCAAAATTTGCAATAAAGCATAATTTTTTGATACCTCTTTGGGTATCGCTTTCTGTTCATAATGTAACCGCTTTTCTTGTGAATTCCTTTTCACATCCCCCCCCCCGTTTTTTTGCTCTCTATACTTATCTGAAAATGATGATCTTCTGTATAGCATTGTGTCCAGTTGTACAGCAAGCTCGCAGAATTCTGTAAAGATAGTAGTTGGGATGGTACCACATCCGTAGTTTCGTAGCCACCTTGGAAATATTATTATTAATATTATTATTACATCGAGTTTATATAGCGCCAAAGGGTTTGCTCAGCGCTGTACAATAGAGGGGGGGACAATACATGGCACAGTACAACAATAACAAACAACGTACGAGGGGTAAGAGGGCCCTACTCTTTCGAGCTTACAATCTAGGAGGGAGGGGGTAGTGGTACAATAGGAAGTGGCTGAGGGGAATGAAGTGGTGGGAGGAATGAGGGAGAATGGCCGTTAGGTGAGGGTGGGGTAGGCTTCCCTGAAGAGATGGGTTTTGAGGGAGCGCCTGAATGTGAGGAGGGAAGGCGACAGTCTGATGGATTGAGGCAGTGAGTTCCAGAGGATGGGGGAGGACCTGGAGAAGTCTTGCAGTTGTGCATGGGAGGAGGAGACCAGGGAGCAGGATAGAAGGAGATCCTGTGAGGAGCGAAGGGTACGGGTAGGGCAGTACTTGGGGATCAGGTTGGTGAGGTAGTCAGGGGCAGTCTTGTGAACGGCTTTGTAGGTCAGGGTTAGAAGTTTAAATTTGATGCGTTGGGCAATCGGGAGCCAGTGGAGGGAGAGGCAGAGGGGGGTGGCAGAGCTGGAGCGGTTGGTGAGGTGGATGAGTCTAGCCGCTGAGTTCAGGATGGCCTGGAGCGGGGAGAGCTTGCATTGGGGTAGGCCGGTGAGGAGGGAGTTGCAGTAGTCAAGGTGTGAGATAATCAGGGAGTATATGAGTAGTTTAGTGGTGTCTGGGGTAAGGAAGGAGCGTATCTTGGCGATGTTGTGGAGGTGGAGCCTGCATGTGTTTGTAAGTGATTTGACATGAGGTTGGAAGGAGAGGTTCGAGTCAAGAATGACGCCAAGGACTTTGGCTTGCGGGGCGGGATTGATAGTGGTGTTGTTGGTGATGATGGATAGGATGGGGGGGGGGGATGGTCAGGGGGAAAGACAAGGAGCTCGGTTTTGGAGAGAGAATAGACATTCAGACTTTACAGGTACCACAAAAAACATATATAAGTAAAAACAAATAAATGTTATTGCCAACCATCATATTGTATTACTCAAAGCAGTGCATTGTATAAAAAAGGTTCTCAAGGTAATATATCATAATATCATACATTACAAATACCTTTCCTAATGACATGCTCTACACCATTGCCCTTGTACAACATATACGTGTTTACACCTATCTTTACTATCATATTAGTACAACATCCTACATGTAACATCATTTTAGATTATGCTGAAATAGCATTCCGTTTCAACACATTTAGCAGACAGCTTGGTCCACTTCCTCAGGACAGAATGATGATATCTTTAGCAGTTTATTGGACTGTGCATATTTGTATCAAACCGGAAACATGAAAAACCACTCCCATTGGCAAATACTGGAAGGCACCAGATGGAGATCCACAACAATCAAGTATGTGCCTTTGAAGCCTATTGTCATGATCAGAGGATAAGACCAACTAGGACTATAAACTCAAGATCTAATAGGCCAGTGGAAACAACTAAACAGGTGTACCCGGGTACTGGTCCTCACAGATGCAGGAGCAGTGTGACCGCATACAAACGGTGGTGCGTCAGAGTAGCAGGATCTAAGGAGCCACCCTGTCTTCACCAGAGCCACTGGAGGTGTGGGTGTTGCACTGCGTGGCAGCTCCCAGGTTGTGGCTCTCTGACAAACCCATGTGGGCACAGAGCAACCAAATAGCACGCTGGAAGGACACGGGGAACACACAGGGTATTAGGAACCAAAGTACTCTACTGCAGCAAGCTAGGAAGGGACACCAGGGGAGAGGATGAAGGGAACATGCGAAAAGAGAGTGAGGGATGCCGAGAAACGGTGCAGAGAGAGAGAGACTCAGCAAGCTGGAAAGGGCTGCAAGGAAAACTGAGAAGGACAACACACAGCAACAGGAACTCAAGAGATCCATGGACTGAAACCAAAGAGAATATAACTGCACAGCCAGAGGGAAAACAATGAGAACAAAGACACGTTGCTTGAACACTAACACTCAGCTGCAAAAGCTTAATAATACCTAAGTTCAGGGCAGATAGACGGGAACCCAAGCGACTCAGACAGAAGCAGGGGCGGACTGACAACTCATGGGGCCCCTGGGCAATAGGGGATCATGGGGCCCCTGTGTCCTTGCCCAAACTCAAAAAAGCCTATGAAAAAAGGTACCAGGGGCATCTCATGGGGCCCCCTACTGACCCTGGGACTTCGGGCAGTGCCCAGGTTTCCAATTGGTCAGTCCGCCCTTGGACAGGAGGCATAACCCTGAGCCGGATCGATGTGTACGGAAGCATGACATCTATTCACTTGTGTCTCAATGTGAGCCCTCCATTATGGGTACTACTATGAGCTGGATACATGCCACCCATTTTGGGCCAAAAATGATCTTCTCCAATATCAATATTGTCTGTTCCACCCCTGGAGAAATATTGTGTCATATTCTTATGCACCCATGTTGCAAATTTAGAACAACGTGTACTTCCCAAGAGAACTAGAAGCTCAGTGTTTTCAAAAAGGAAAATCCTTCCTACCAATGATCTTAGCATTGGAGATCCAGGTTGACTTCTCAGATCTTATTTCCAGTGTGATGCCTCATGGGCATACGGATGTATGTCCTGTGGGACAGAAATCTCCGGTCCTTGGGTGAAGAACACTTCCCTCCTGGACGATAGTTTGTTGGCAGCAACTCAAGATTCGGGATTTTTGTTAATTGGAATTAGTAAAACTTTAACTTATTTACTAATCTGGGGGAAAATGCACTTTGCAAAGCAAAAATTCTTTAGGTTGTAGGTCAGTAAAGGGACTTTGGGCTTTGGGAAAAAAATAAAATAAAAATAAACTATGAGCAGAACAAATACTATTATTTGGATAAAACATGGAATCCAAACATATATTAAATATTGGAGCTCAAAATGTATTTATTCTTTAAATACATCAATGCTTAAAAAATATATATTACTACCAATGGTTGGTGAAGCTTCTGACAGCATTGGTAGGCAAGACAGCTCCTTTTGTGACGATGGGAGAGCCAAGCTATCATTCTAGATACACCCACACAAGTGACAGCATATTGTTGCAAAGAAACAAAAGAGCCTCTGGAAGTAATGGATAGTAAATTTAGAATAAAAAGGGATATTAACAGTTATAATGATTTAAAGCTGAACTTCAGCTTTATAAAAGAAAAATGATGCCAGACACAGTAAAAAATAAAAAAACTAAATGTGTTGCAATATTTACCTTTAATCTGGAGTTTTCCCTTGTAGTATTATTGTACCACCAACCCTTGATGATGCTAGTCTTCTGGGGTGAATGATGGCTGACATGATTCAGCCCAATTCTTCCAAGCCCAGACTGTCATTGACAGGACTACATCCTGTGACTGGACAGTGAAGGAGAAGCAGCACAATGGTAAACTCATCTCTCTGTCATTTTGCTCTCTCCTCCTATCAGCATGCATGAACTGATTGGCTCCTTGTGCTGCTTGCCAGCATAATTCAACTCACTTCCTCTTGTGAGCGCTGTTTAGTGCAGATGTATAGACCACAAACTACCGCTGGCCATCTAAAGTTATACTTCAGCTTTAGGAGCATTATACCAGTTTTTGGTACAGAAAATTGATCTTAGTTGGACTACTTTGTTGTTGTTTTTTTAGGGTTTTTTTTCGGTATCCCCATGACAAGTGGACATCAACCAGGTTGCATTTGCCCTTTAGTGTTGGGCTGGTGTATGTATGTTGGAAACACAGACACCAATAATGGGGCACTATTCTTCCCACTGACACCAATAATGGGGTACTATTCCTCCCACTGATACCAATGATGGGGCACTATTCCTCCCACTGATACCAATGATGGGGCACTATTCCTCCCACTGATACCAATGATGGGGCACTATTCCTCCCACTGATACCAATGATGGGGCACTATTCCTCCCACTGACACCAATGATGGGGCACTATTCCTCCCACTGACACCAATGATGGGGCACTATTCCTCCCACTAACACCAATGATGGGGCACTATTCCTCCCACTGATACCAATGATGGGGTACTATTCCTCCCACTGATACCAATGATGGGACACTATTCTTCCCACTGACACCAATAATGGGGTACTATTCCTCCCACTGATACCAATGATGGGGCACTATTCCTCCCACTGACACCAATGATGGGGCACTATTCCTCCCACAAACACCAATGATGGGGCACTATTCCTCCCACTGATACCAATGATGAGGCACTATTCCTCCCACTGATACCAATGATGGGACACTATTCTTCCCACTGACACCAATAATGGGGTACTATTCCTCCCACTGACATCGATGATGGGCCACTATTCCTCCTACAGACACCAGTCCATTAAAAGCCAGGCCTGACCATAGCTCAATGCTCCTATTTGGAGCCTGAACTCTGCCAGGAGAGAGCAGTTTGCTCTAGCCAGGAGGGACCTGTGCACCCCATGTTGGAGAGATTCCTTGCCCAAAGGAATGGGAGAGTCAGGACAGCTATGCGTGGCTGGGGAGACTGAGAAAGATGATGCGACTAGAGAGTCCAGTGGACTGAAGGGAGTCTGTAAGTCCAGGAGTGTGAGAACCTTGAATGCCCAGAGACCCCATAATGAGAGGCCTGGTAGGTAGCTCCACATTTTCTTCCACATTTGTGCTGTGTGAAACTGAAATATCCAGCATGGGCAACCGATGTGTTGAACTTTTCTTTTCCATTTGCCTAAGTTCACTAAAACATGTCTACCACTGAGCCTTTAAGACAGGGCTCAACAAATCCCAGGCACCAGGTCACCACGGCCACTAGAAATTGCATCCTGGCACATGGGGTTTGTCAGCAGTCTGCTGGCAGGCACCAGGACGTCACTTCAGTGATTCAGGGAAATCCCAGCAGCTTAATCTCCTAGCTCTTCTCCCTCTCCAGCCAATCACAGCTCAAGTGAAGTGTGAAGTGTTCCAGCTCCAACCTCTCTCTCTGGCTGATGGTGATGGCGGCTCCGGGGATGTGTTCTGGGGCTCTGGCAGCTTTAAATGGTGTGGTGGTGAAGGTTCATCTGGTGTTCCTGGTATCCTTAGTGGACAGTGGAGGAATGAGGAGCCAGCAAGGGTGATTGGGACTCTGCTATGGGAGGGTAAACCATTGTCTGAGCACGTGTCTGGTAGGGGACCTCACTGATCATATATGGGATCTCTGTATTATACCTATGGGGAGCCATACTGTTCCTCTTTGCTCTGATCACATGTGTCTGAGAGGGGGTCACATTGAGCATGTGTGGGGCCCCTGTGTTGTGCTGATCATATGGAGGGGCCCCTGTACTGTACTGATCATACTGTATGTACTGTGTGATATGGGGGCTGTGATCTGTAATATGGGGTGCTGTGTTGTGTGATATGGGGGGCTGTATTGTGGGATATGGGGGCTGTACTGCAGGGTTCGACAAATCCCAGGTTACCACGGTGACTAGCAATTGCATCCTGGTACCTGGGCTTTTGTCAGCCGTCCGCTGTCAGGCACAGGAATGCCACTTCACTGAACCAGGGATTTGAAATCTCTGAAACTTAATCTCCTACCCATACCTCTCAGCATATGGACAATAGGCATTCTTGTTGGCCAGCACCATCACACGGACAGTGCTGACCAATCAGAATCCATATTGCCCATCCTATCAGTGCTGGGAGGAGAGAAACCAGCGGTGATTTCAAATCTCCAAACTGGCGAAGCAGCGTCCCAGTGACTCTTTCCTTTCTTTCCATTCATTCTTTCAAAAAACTGGATCCTAACTTTTTTAGCCAGCTCCTAGATTCAAAGCAAATTTGTCAAGCCATGCTTTCAGACATCTCCAATATCACAATATATATTCCATCGGTGTATGTAGTTGTTGGGCTGTAGTTCAGCCTTAAAAACAGAAAAAGTTGAGTTTTGTCAGGAGCTCGTCTTTAACCACTTGCCGTCCGCCTGCTGTTTATAAACGGCAGGGCGGTGGCAGTCCAGGGGCGGGTTGCCGTTCATAAACGGCACCCGCCTTTTCTAGCTGTGCGCGCTCCTTGGGAGCGATCCATTGCCCGCTGTGTCCTCCGGACACAGTGAAACACCGATCGTCGGACGGGACCTCTGTACGAGGTCCCGATCATGTGATAACTGATAGGCCAATCAGTGATCACATGCAAAGTAGTAAGCAAGATGTCACTTGTGACATCATTGCTTACTACGTGGGAAATCTGTGAATGAAATCTGTCACATGGTACAAGGCTATTCACAACAGCCTTGTACCATGTGACAAGGTGTGACCAATCACAGCTCACTCAGTATTTCTCAATGGCTGCAAGAATGCAGCCAGAGAGAAGGAGAAATGATTGCTTTTACATCCTATATGGGTGTAAAAGCAATCAGTGTAAAAAAAAAAAAAAAAAACTTTATCACCCTCCACAAGTAGTACAGTGTCACCATGGTGACACTGTACTGCTAGGGTGACAGTATGTTAAAAAAAAAAACATAAATAATAATATAAAAAAATAAAATAAAAATGTAAAAAAAATGTTTAAAAATTATAATTTTTGGTTATAAACTAATTTGGCTTATTTTTATTTTATTAAAAATATAACGGAATACATTTTGGTCAAGATTTAGGATGAAAGATTATTTATTTGCAAAATTTTATAAGAAAAACACTTTTTTTTTAAATTTTTGGACTTTTTCATTTACATAGCAAAAAAAATAAATATCCCAGCGGTGAATAAATACCACCAAATAAAGCTTTATTTGTCTCAAAAAAATGGTAAAAAATTCATATGGGTACAGTGTTGCATGACCGCGCAATTGTCATTCAAAGTGTGATAGCGCTGAAAGCTGAAAATTGCCCTGGACAGGAAGGAGGGGAACGTGTCCGGACTGGAAGGGGGGGAAAGTGTCCGGACTGGAAGGGGGGGAAAGTGTCCGGACTGGAAGGGGGGGAAAGTGTCCGGACTGGAAGGGGGGGAAAGTGTCCGGACTGGAAGTGGTTAAATCCACGGTAGTAGAAGAAGTGTATGCGAGCGAGTGTGAACGGCTCTTCCTTTTTTTTTTTCTCTTTTTACTACACAGCCTAGCCTGGTGTTCGGCTTCAATAAAATAGGCAAGAAAGACAGAAATGAAAAGGAAAAAATTCACCAGATACGTCTTAAAATATACATTCCCCATAAAATATGTATTGTCCCTACAAGAGCCTGTGACATACACAGAGGAAGGGTCTATCGCTCACACCGAGAGACAGAAGAATGGGAGAGTTTGTGCTGTGTGAATATGAAGCTCCTCGGTGGAGTCTGTCACCGGCACGCTGGCGGATGACAGCGAGTGCTCCCGCCGCACACGATAGAAGTGTGGCTCATTAGAGCAGAGTCTATACGGAGCCAGCCATGCATCATCGCATGGATACATCCACATTCTGCTCACTCCACAAAATTCTTCTGTCTGCTCTCCTCCTTTTATTGTGTACAGGAGGCAGATATTTCAAAACTCTTGTCAGCTGTGGCTAAAATTATAGTAAAATGTGTTGTCTGTCATACATTTTCTCAGCTAGTTCTCAACCTAGTCATCTACCCGTCCACCACAGATATTTTTCATTCCTACCGAAAGGCAAAACCCTTCAACGTGTTGATCCTTTCGGATGAGGGCTTGGCTACACATTGAGCTCTACTGTCCACCAAGAGTACGTGAACTTGTACTAAGTGACTTGTCAGTAGCACAGTTTTGCTTCTATGATGAATCACATAGGAAAATCATCCACTTACTTTAGCCCTCTCATCACCAAAGCTCATTGATGTCTAGAGTTTCTTGTCTTCCCCCCAGCCCGGACACCACCCCCCATTGACTGCTCCGTCACATCCAACAACGCCACCATCAAACCTGCCCCGCAGGCAAGAGTACTTGGTGTCATTCTGGACTCCAACCTATCCTTCCAGCCCCAAGTCCAATCTTTAACAAACTCATGCAGACTCCACCTCCGCAACATCGCCAAAATCCGCACGTTCCTAACCCCCGAAACCACTAAACAGCTCATCCACTCCCTCATCATATCACGACTCGACTACTGCAACCCTCTCCTCACTGGCCTGCCTCGCCGCTGGCTATCCCCGCTTCAGTCCATCCTGAATACGGCTGCCAGACTCATTCACCTTTCCAACCGCTCCATCTCCGCCACCCCCCTCTGCCAATCCCTCCACTGGCTTCCGATTGCGCAACGGATCAAATTCAAAATCCTAACACTGACATACAAAGCTGTCCACCATACTGCCCCGAACTACATCACTGACCTAATATCCAAGTACCACCCAACACGCACACTCCGCTCCTCACAAGACCTCCTTCTCTCTAGTTCCCTGGTCTCCTCCTCCCATGCCCGCCTCCAGGACTTCTCCAGGGTGTCACCCATCCTCTGGAACTCCCTTCCCCAATCCATCAGATTATCACCTACTCTCCTCTCCTTTAGGCGCACCCTGAAAACCCATCTCTTCAGGGAAGCCTACCTCACCGCCTGCTAACCTGCCGACCTCCTCCACTCTTCCTACCACTCCATCCCCCACAGCTATCTCCTCCTGTGCCACCATCCCCTCCCTCCTAGATTGTAAGCTCGAAAGAGCAGGGCCCTCGATCCCCTCATGTTTTGCATTGTATTGGTATTGTTCTGTCACATGTTCTGTCTCCCATTGTAATGTCCAGCGCTGAGCGAACTATCGGCGCTTTATAAATACTGTAAATAATAATATTAATAATAATAGATGCTGAGATTAAATTTGGCAGCGCCAGATTATGTTGAATAACTAAAAAAATAACTATCGTTAATTTGCACAACTACATCATGTTGATATATTTTTTTCTATACTAGGCTTTATATTTGGGCCACTGTTTTAATAAAAACCCAGAATAGATTTTTTTTTTCTTAAAGTGGAAGTAAATTCTTCTTTAATCATTTTACCTACAGGTAAGCTTATAATAAACCTTCTGAAAAAACAGTGCAGTGCTATAATATTATAAGTAAATATTAATATAGATGTAGAATATAATCAATGATATTATTAGATCAATAAAACATAATTAAATAGTGATACACAATATAAGTAAATGAAGCGCTATGATGGGTGCAAAAAATTCTGTGAAACTGTGAAAAGTCTTAAAACAAAAAAGTGTTCATAAAATAGTGAAGGCTTGATGAAATCAGGTCAGCATACAGTGTTCCAAATAAGTCCTAATTCACATGTGATATCCAATAAATTTGTGTGGCTTAATCCGTGCGAACGATTGTAAGAAATGCGCACTTACCAGATGCGCATGATTAATGCGCAATATGTTGTGCAAGAATCTGTAGGAATCCCCCTTTACATGGATCTGCCAGACAGTATAGAACCAGGATCTCTCCTCTGGACACAAGCCTCCTCTGCAGCCACGCTTCCACTGGGGTCCTGGGAATCATTAGCTCAAATAGCAAAAAACCAGGAAACGTCGCTGTGCTCGGTGTCATCTTTGTGCTCTAGAAGATGGGTGAGGGCATTTTCCATGTATATCAGGACATGCTTCTGTGCTGAACCAGCGCTGCACCATGTGCCCACTCCAACTGGTCCACTTGTTATGGCAACACTGCAGCAGTTCTGGAGGATGGGAGGACCCCACATGCTGGACAGTCAATGGGCAGTGTCTATGTCACCAAGGTAGCAACATGGAAACCTGGAGTAAAGCCCTCTGATTCTGCAGAAGTCTATGGTCACTAGAGTAAGCCAGCACTATGCATGCAGCAAAGGTCTGTTCACCCAGATACTCTGGCCCGGAAGCCCTGGGGAGCCGTGACAGCGCTCCGCTGGAGGGCTTCGTTTCAAGGTAAGTCCTTCATAATTGTTATGCCTTTAGCTTGCAGGGGTTGTTTTTTTCTTTTTTTTTTTGGATGCAATTTGCTACTATTTTAATTATAGGTAAAAATGTAAAAATAAAATGGAAATTTCTGTATTTTAACTCGTGTTACCATTTTTAACAATGTAATTGTATTTGACAGTTATACTATTAAATAGATGGCACTGCGGATCCCACTGCAGCCTGAAGAGGGCAGTGTTCATCTGCTGGCTGAAGAAGTATTCTGTAATTTAAAGGATAGGTTCCATCTTTATAAAACATTACATGTTCCACCCGTTTTTAGAGTGGAACATGTAATATGTTCCCACAGCCTCAGGCCGTGTCCACTGCCCCCCCCCCCCGACAGATAGTATGGGGAGAAGTTTCCCCGTATTATCTGTCAAATTTGAAAACAACGAGCCATGCGGGGCTCTGCCCACATGGCCGCATCGTTCATTAATGGACTTCCGTGAATGAATGAACTGTGGGCTTGTAGTTTTCATTGAACTACCATGGCGCTGTGGAGCCAGAATATCTGGCCCATACATCAAGCAGATATTCTGACAGACCTGCAGGAGACCTGCATGGCATCAGCGATACACTGATCATTGCTGCAATGCTTTCTAGGCTCCTTTGGACAAAAATATTAAATGCATGTTTTTTTACCTGCAAAAAATGTGCATTTATTATTTTTGTCCAAAAAGTGAACTTATCCTTTAAAGTGGTTGTAAAACCTAAAAAAAAAATGTTTACCTAAATGCATTACTTGTATGCCCCCTGAACCTCCTTATACTTACCTGAGCCCTCATTTGATCCAGCGCTGTGCCCATTTGTATTAGCTCTCTCACAAGCTTGGCTGAGAGCAGCGGGGGGCTCCATTGGCTCCTGCTGCTCTCAATCATATTCTGTAATGACGGAGTGCGGGGTGGGGCCGAGCCACGCTGCCTGTGTCCATAGATGAAGGCAGCATGGCTCAGGAGTGAGCCTGCAGGTGAGCCCCCATAGCAGGCGGCTTGTTATGGGGTCACACTGAAAAGAGGAGGACCCAGGAATGCTGGTGGAAGATCCAAGAAGAGTCTGGGCCTTTCTGTGCTATGGAATTGAACAGAGCAGGCACAGTATTTATAAACCTGTCAAAAAACATAGAGTTTACAATCACTTTTATGCAACTTTCAAATCATAGTTGATTAAAATATCAATGAAATGATTGGGAACAACTCAGATGGGCTCCTGAACACTGCCACCTCCCCCTCCCTCCCCCTCTCTGTCGGGGTCCCCCAAGGCTCTGTCCTTGGGCCCCTCCTCTTCTCCATCTATACCTCCTCCCTTGGCAAACTTATTCACTCCCACGGCTTCAATTACCACCTCTACGCCTACGACACCCAAATCTACCTCTCCACCCCCCACCTCACCCCCTCACTCTCTGCCCGCATCGCCCACCTCCTAAACGACATATCAGACTGGATGTTGCTCCACTTCCTCAAACTTAACCTGTCCAAAACCGAGCTCCTGGACTTCCCCCCACCCCGTGCCCCCCCTCCATCCTCTCCATCACCACTAACAACGCCACCATCTCTCCCACCCTACAGGCCAAAGTCCTGGGTGTCACCCTGGACTCCGACCTCTCCTTCCTACCCCACATCCAACTGCTATCTAGATCTTGCAGGCTCCAGCTCCGTAACATCTCCAAGATACGTGCATTCCTCACCCCAGACACCACCAAACAACTCATACACTTTCTCATCATCTCACGTCTGGACTATTGTAATTCCCTTCTCACCGGCCCTCCCAAACGATCGCTATCCCCACTCCAGTTGACCCTAAACAGGACCTCCTGCTCTCTAGCTCCCTGGTCTCCTCCTCCCACGCCCGATTGCAGGACTTCTCTAGGACTTCACCCATCCTCTGGAACTCCCTGCCCCAATCCATCAGAATGTCACCTACCCTCCTCACCTTCAGGCGCACCCTGAAAACCCTCCTCTTCAGGGAAGCCTACCCCAACCGCTCATAACACCCGACCTCACCTCACAACCAACCTCCTTCATTCCACCCACCATTCCATCCCCCTCAGCCATCTCCTCCTGTGCCACCTTCCCCTCCCTCCTAGACTGTAAGCTCGAAAGAACAGGGCCCTCGAACCCCTCATGTAGTGTTTTGTTACTGTCTTGGCTCATGTTATGTCCCCCACTATAATGTACAGCGCTGAGCACACCCTTTGGCGCTATATAAATACTGTATAATAATAATAACGATAGTCAGTCAGCCAGCTGCTGGTTCTCAAAGAGGGGATATTTGTAGACACATCCTCAGAACAGTGGTTGATGGAATTGCCTGCTAGCCTGGAACAATGCTGAATCTGTCATGCTAGCGAAGGGGTGTTATCTCACTGGTCTAGTAAGCGAATATGCAACTCCATAGCAAAAGGTAAGTGGCTTGTCAGGATTGCTTTTGTACATTAACCTTAGGGAGGTAAGATTATGATAAGGGGCGGACTGACAACTCATGGGGCCCCCGGGGAATAGGGGATCATGGGGGCCCTGTGTCCTTGCCCAAACTCAAAAAAGCCTATGAAAAAGGTACCAGGGGAATCTCATGGGGCCCCCTACTGCCCCCAGGCCCTTGGGCAGTGCCCGAGTTTCCAAATGGTCAGTCCGCCCCTGGGTATGATAATAAAATGATTGTATGTGAAGGTTCTCATTTATCCAGGTCATGATATAGCTAGTGATAGTTAATTACATTCAACTTGACTGCTTTGGTAATGTTTAAAATTGTTTGCAGCTATCACAAGCCACTTCTTCAGTTCTTAAGAGCGTCAGGAACATACATCAGCCTTTACACCCACATTGGTGACTTACCTTAACCAACTCACCATGAAATGAATCAATGATGGATGGGAGGTGAAACTTCGTAGAACCACCTAATTACATATTTCCATCATTGGTAGAGATGATAAAATTAGATTTTATGTACAAGGCTATCAGATTGTGTTGAAGTTCTCCAACCATCCTTGAACAGAAACAGTTGTTCTATATTCCATGGTTGTTTCAGTTTAACATACTGTAGATGGCCTTGTTTATGCCTCTTGGAAACCATTTGTCCTTTGTCCAAAATATGTACATCACTGTGCTCAAACGAATGTCCCTTTTCCTTAAGGTGTAGGAAGACTGCTAAATCTTGACCTGTAGTATTCATTCGCCAATGTTGGCCCAGCTCTTTGTTGAGAAGTTGTTGTTTCTTCTCAGTGTACAGATCTTTGCATGCCTCACTACATCATACAGTATATACCAAGTTACTTCATTTGTTCATTTGTGTTTTGGTGTTGGGTCTCTCGGATGTACAAACTTCTGCCCATTGCTGGGCTTGAAAGGTACAGGGATGTAATGTTTATTGCATATCCTTCTGCTTTTTTCATCCCCCCATAAAGGATGACTGTAATATTCTGTATGTCCTGCTTCTGGCCTCTGGTTGTGTGAACTTGTGAAAGTTCAAACTAAAGCCACTAACTTTAAGAACTCCTGAGATGTCCGCTTTCTTTTTCTTTAAACCCTGTGCTTGTGGTTACCATCTCGGGCCATTATTAGAGTTCTAATAACCCCAGTTTGTGTTCCCGTGGGTGGTAGGTGTCAAAGAGAAGATACTTGTCTATGTGATCTGATAACTAGCATCAAACGGTAGAGCTTTAAAGGACACAACCACTTGTTTTTCTTTTTTAAGGACTTGTATGTCCTGCTTCTGGCCTCTGGTTGTTCGAACTTGCAAAAGTTTAAACTAAAGCCACTAACTTTAAAAGAACTCCTGAGATGTCCGCCTTAAACCCTGTGCTTGTGGTTACCATCTCGGGCCATTATTAGAGTTCTAATAACCCCAGTTTGTGTTCCTGTGGGTGGTAGGAGTCAAACATTAGATACTTGTCTATGTGGTCTGATAACTAGCATCAAACGGTAGGGCTTTTAAGGACACAACCACTTGTTTTTCTTTTTTAAGAACAGTTCTTGCCCACTTATAAAATAAAGTCCAACAAAATTTCAGAAGTCACAATTAAGGAGTTTTCCTTGCAGGGGGTTTCAGTATTTTTTTTACATCCAAAAAAAATCCAAATGGCATTAAGCCTTCTGTCCTTAGGCTGGTCCCACAGACTGAAACACAGTACCTGTCAGACACCGCTAGTACCTCTAGCAATCCACAGGACAGGACTCCCCAGAGCGTGGAGTCTAAGCCCCAGTCTGCTTGTTCACCAGGGCCCCTGATGGTGGGGATGGACTTGGAGCAGACAGTGACCAGGTCGCGGCCCCTGAGTACACCCGCCTGTGGTAGAGGGATCTGCCAGAGGTGTATACAGGTAGAAAGCCTGACGTGAAGAGGCGGAAAGGTCTGCGCAGTGATACCCGGATCCGTGCAGGACGGATGGATGGCAGAGTAGTGAGCTTGGTCAGACGGGCCGGTTCGGTAACAGTGGGAGCAGTGTAGTACAAGGCAGCAAGCAAAGAGGAGTCAGGTCACTCGCCGGGTTCGGTAACAGGAGTTCAGATCAAATAGGAGTATCCAGGAGAGAGGTCAAATGAGCCAGGGGTCAGAGCAGGAGATAGTCAGCAGAGGTCAGGATCAAGCAGGGTCGGCAACAAATCAATCAGCAATACACAGGAACAGGATAATTAGACCATAGGGCAACTAGTGTCTGTGCAGGGCAGGTTTAAATAGGGCGCCCTGCGCCATCATTGGTGCCAGGCGCGCATCTGCGAACACGAGTGCGCATGCGTGGCCACCGCCGCCCAGGTCCTAGCGCCAGCGGATTAGGGCACATTGCTGTTCTGCACATGCGCAGATCCATGCGCCATCATGCTTGCTGGCAGTACTACTTATTACCTCTCTCAAAAGCTTGTTCCACACACTTAGCAGTCCCTTGATGCTCTGGATTCTAGGGTGCCGGTTGTTCGAGGATTGGAGATTTCATCCCTAACAGATCTCTAAGAAATCTCCAGACTCCAGGTGCCAAACTGGGTTTTACCAACTGATGAGAAAATTGAAAACAGTTTTCTCTGAATTAAACAAACCCCCGGAGCTCCTCAACCTCTCTGGATTAGAATACTCTTTTTACCCCATGGCAGGGCACAGCACTGCCACAGTGGGCACCTGCCTTGTAGACTTCAACGTTCAAGTCAACCCACTCCTTGACATGGAACAAACAGTCTTTAAAAGGGTAATTTGTTATTATGTGCACTTTCTTATGTTAAATTGATGTTATTGTCCACTGAGTTTGTATTCACTAAAAACTTGTACTTCCAATAGTGGTAATCTTACCTTAACCCAAGCTCCCCCCCCCCCCCTTTTTTTTTTTTTTTACTTAGAAGCCCCTTGCTGCTCTGCCTCCTAGTGTGCTGGTTATTCTCTGGCAATGGAGATTTCATCCCTAACAGATTTCTAAGAAAACTCCAGACTCCAGGTGCCAAACTGGGTTTTACCAACTGTGGAGGAAATTGAAAACAGTTTTCTCTGAATTAAACAAACCCCCGGAGCTCCTCAACTTCTCTGGATTAGAATCCTCTTTTTACCCCATGGCAGGGCACAACACTGCCACAGTGGATGCATGCCATGTAGACTTCAACGTCCAAGTCAACCCACTCCTTGACATGTAACAAACAGAATTTAAAAGGGTAGTTTGTTATTATATGCATCTTCCTGTGTAAAATTGATGTTTTTGTCCACTGAGTTTCCAGTAGTAGCAATCTTACCTTAACCCAAGCCCCCCCCCTCCTTTTTTTTTTGCTTTTTTTTTTTCCCCTCAAGGGGTGAGTTCATGGTGCCCTGCATACACTGTATGTCCTCAGTTTCGGCATCATTTTACCTGACAGTCTAAGAAAATCTTGTAACAGAGAAAAGCTATTCTCAGAACTGGAGAAGAGTTGAGTTTTTTAGCCAGAGCTGAATGTTTTGTGTTTTTTTCCATAGGATGAAGTCCAATTGAACAAAAACACCCTGGGGTGCTTTAACCATTTCAATACCGAGCAATTTTACACCTTCCTGCCCAGGCCATTTTTCAGGTTTCAGCGCTCTCACACTTTGAATGACAATTGCGCGGTCATACAACATTGTACCCAAACTAAAATTTTATCATTTTCTTCACACCACTAGAGCTTTCTTTTGGTGGTATTTAATCACTGCCGGGGTTTTTATTTTTTGCTAAATTAACAAAAAAAAGTCCAAACATTTTGAAAAAAAAATACTTTTTTCTTTGTTTCTGTTATAAAAGTTTACAAATAAATAATTGTTCTTCATAAATTTAGGCCGAGATGTATTCTGCTACATGTCTTCGGTGAAAATAACCCAAATTAGGATGTATTTTTTAGTTTGTAGGAAAGTTATAGAGTTCACAAACTATGGTATAGATCTGAATATTGATCAATCCTGAAGTACTGACAGCCAATCTAATTTCTTGAGGTCCAAGAATGTCAGAACAGTACAGATATCCCCCAAATGTCAGAACAGTACAGATATCCCCCAAATGTCAGGACAGTACAGATATCCCCAAATGTCAGAACAGTACAGATCTCCCCCAAATGTCAGAACAGTACAGATATCCCAAAATGTCAGGACAGTACAGATATCACCCAAATGACAGGACAGTTCAGATATATCCCCCAAATGTCAGAACAGTTCAGATATATCCCCCAAATGTCAGAACAGTTCAGATATCCCCCAAATGTCAGGACAGTTCAGATATCCCCCAAATGTCAGGACAGTACAGATATCTCCCAAATGTCAGGACAGTACAGATATCCCCCAAATGTCAGGACAGTACAGATATCCCCCAAATATAAGAACAGTACAGATATCCCCCAAATGTCAGAACAGTACAGATATCCCCCAAATGTCAGGACAGTACAGATATCTCCCAAATGTCAGGACAGTACAGATATCCCCCAAATGTCAGAACTGTACAGATATCCCCCAAATGTCAGGACAGTACAGATATCCCCCAAATATAAGAACAGTACAGATATCCCCCAAATGTCAGGACAGTACAGATATCCCCCAAATGTCAGAACAGTACAGATATCCCCCAAATGTCAGGACAGTACAGATCTCCCCCAAATGTCAGGACAGTACAGATATATCCCCCAAATGTCAGAATAGTACAGATATCCCCCAAATGACCCCTTTTTGCAGAGTAGACAGTCCGACGTACTTCATAAGAGGAATGGCGAGTTTTTTGAAGTTGTATTTTTTTTGTCATAATTTTTCGGAAAATGAAAAAATTAAAAAAATTATTTTCACTATTTTTTTTTTTTACATACTGTCACCAGTGCAGTACAGCGTCATCCTATAACCGGCATGGCGGTGATCAGGGACACTGACTGGTGACAGCATGAAAAAAAATTATATATATATTTTTTTTTTATTATTTTTAAATTTTTATTACATTTTTTTTTATTTTTCCTTAAGATTTTTTTTTCATATTTTACTATGACCAAAGTAGTACAATGTTACCATAGTAACATTGTACTACTTTGGGGAAGTGATCAGTATTTGTTTTTTTTTTTTTTACACAATTTGCTTATAGCAAAGAATTACTTTGCTATAAACAAGCATTTACCTGAATGACATCGATTCATTCAGGGTTTTCTTTTTTTTTGTGCTTAGCTGTGATTTGGCCACAGCTAATCACATGACATGTGCATGTGACCTGCTGTGACCATTCACAGCTAGACACTAGTATACAATAGATGGCATGAATGAAGCCATCCATTGTATGCAACTGTCATGTGATTGGTCACAGCAGGTCACATGGTACCGGCAACGGGGGGGCCGGTACTCAGATCTGTCATGGGCCGTGTCCGAGGCTCTGCAACCGCGCAAACTGCGCATGTGCGGGAGGACGCCAAATGGCGTACACCTTGGAAAGCTAGAGCATTTTGCGGCCGCCAAACGGCTATAGGCCGGGCGTCAAATGGTTAAATAAATAAAATAAAAGGCTTGAGATGAAATACATTTCCTAGTTTTTCTTTTTTTTTTTTAATTCTGACTGTAATTCTTCTTTAAGATTAGAATAAAAAATGGTATGCTTTAGGATTAATTACAATGTTCTTTAATACCATTTAATTAATTCTTTGATGTCGGCCATCTCCCGCATTTTTAATTCTCTTTTCATCACACCTTTGTGGCCGGCTTTTCTCAATAAGGTGTGAGCAATGCTGATTTTTGTGGATCACTGGTTTGAGTGAGTAAAGAAATATGCCCTTATTACCGAGATTGTGTTCTGGTGATTATGAAAATGTCAAAGTTTAATTCTGGGTATGCTTCATTTAAATAGTGTCTCTAGTAATTAGAACAAAGTGCTAATTCGCCGCTCCAGAAGTTGATATGAATTTTATCCTGAACAGCTAGAATCTGTCTCCTTTTTTTGCTGAAAATAACATAATATTTTGTGTGTCAGTGAGCGCCTGTACGGCCGTTGAATTAGAGTGTCAATGAATCACATATGCTTCAAGGAATATTCCGCTTTGTATCGCGGTGATTAGAAATGATAGAAAAGTGCCAAAGCTATTCAATTGCAATGTATGTCCTGTTAATTATATGAAAATTGAAGTATGTACACTATATTGCCAAAAGTCAAAGGAAACCGGGATAATACAAATGGACTTTATAGGCACAGAGACTACATACACGTGCAGGGGCGGACTGACCATTTGGAAACTCGGGCACTGCCCGAAGGCCTGGAGTCAGTAGGGGGCCCCATGAGATGCCCCTGGAACCTTTTTCATAGGCTTTTTTGAGTTTGGGCAAGGACACAGGGGCCCCATGATCCCCTATTGCCCGGGGGCCCCATGAGTTGTCAGTCCGCCCCTGTTATAGATCCAACCTATAGAGCAACATTATCAATCACCCTGGGCCCGCCCCTGTGTCAGGATACGGGTGTTCTGCGGCATCGCGTCGGGTGGCGCATGCGCAGAACACCAACACTCACTACCCGGCGGGCGGTAGGACCTGGGCTCTTGGTGGCGGCGGGGTTCGCACATGCGCACTCGGGATCGCGGACGCGTGCCTGGTACCAATGACAGCAGGAGGCGGGCTATTTAAACATAGGAACAGGTATGTCAAGTTGCCGTTTGGTCTTGTATCCTGTTCCTGATTCTGTGTTGCTGTATACTCCGTTGCCGACCTCTGCTTGTTACTGATCCTGCTCTTCTCCTGCTTAACCCCTGGCTTGCCTGACTATTCTTCCGTCTGGTCCCTGGTACTGTATTTGCCCGCATCCTGCTGAACCTGGCTTGTGAGCTGACCATTCTTAGCTCGCTCCTCTTGTACCTCGCTGCCCGCATAATACCGACCCGGCCTGTCTGACCTCACATACCGTACCCGACCATCCATCCATCCATCCGGCTCGGATCAGACCAGTGTATCTGTCTGCCTTTTCCAATTAGATTTCGTTCCTGCACTCCCCTGTCAGTACTCTCTACCACCGCAGGACGCACTCGGGGGTCGCGACCTGGTTCCAGTCTGCACCAAGTCCATCCCCACCATCAGGGGCCCTGGTGAACAGCAGGCTGGGACTTAGACCCCGCGCCCTGAGGGCGTCCGTGCACTGGGCTGCTAGAGACTCTGTCAGGCGGTTTATAACACCCTGTACACGTGTTAATAAAATCAGTATTGCTTTATTTGGCATTACGTCACATATAAACCATAATGCTAAAAGACTTGTTATATAATATCCCCGCAGTGAATGTCCCAAAGCCCACCATGTAATAGAAGGAACACAACCAGCGATGAACATAGAAGTAAACTCCAGGATGATCCTATAGGGGGGTTGTTACAGAACCATCCCCAGGCTGCACTTGGGTACTTCCGTTAGGATACCGCTTCCCAGTCCGAACACCGACAACAGACACCACAGCCGACCATACAAGACTAGGCGACACCAATCTTGAAGGAAACCAGGAAGTAGACTACTGTATTTTAACACAGATACAACATATATACATTCAAGGGAATAACCCCCCCCCCCTGCATAATGACACAGGGCGGGGCAATCTACCTTTAGTAACAAGAGACACACCAACAGACAGTCCCATCAGGGGGGAGGGCTGCTGGAAACACCCCCCCACCAAGACAATACACAAACACATACGTACATCCCATAATAGTTTGCTCCCAAGCAGGACACACAATAGAACAGTAGGATGCAACCACATGGCATTAAACAATCAACAACCCCCCCACCCCAATATTAGGACAGATCACCCTGTACCCCTAACAGGCACAGGGTCACTTACACATAAGAGGAATATGGGAAGCTGAGACAGGGGTCTGCCCATCTCTCCAAAGTGAGCTGTGTTCCATGGGCCCCCCACCCAAAGTAACTCCTGTCACAGGGGTGAGGAACATTCTAGCGATGCAATTAGTGTCAGTGTATAAATAGTCAATGAGTTTTTTAGCTCTTATGTGGAAGCACTGACTAGGCTAGATACTGAGCCATGGGGATCGGAAAAGAACTGTCAAAAGTCCTGCGTAACAAGGTAATGGAACTTTATAAAGATGGAAAAGATGTCCAAAGGCTTCAATATGCCAGTCAAAGCTTCCACTAAGAAGTAGAAAATTCAGGGACCTCTTGATGCCAAGCCAAGTACAGGAAAACCAAGAAAGATTGCAGCCACAACTGCCAGAAGAATTGTTTGGGATACAAAGTGAAACCCATAGGTAACCACTAGAAGAATACAGGCTGGTCTGGAAGAAGACAGTGTGGTTGTTTTGAAGGAGCACAATATGATGACACTTGAACAAAATTGAGCTGCATGGTTGCGGTGTCAGAAAGAAGCCTTTACTGCATCAATGGCACAAGAAGGCCCGGTTAGGCGTGACAAGGTGTTGTCAGGCATATTGTAGCCGGGCTTTTTTGTGGCATTGATGCAGTAAAAGCTTCTTTCTGGCACCTCGACCAAACAGCTCATTTTTGTTCACCGTATTGTACTCCTTAAAAACAACCACACCATCTTTTTCCAGAGCAGCCTGGATTTCTTTTGAGGTTGCCTGTGGGGTTTTCTTTGAATCCCGGACAATTCTTCTGGCAGTTGTGGCTGCAATCTTTCTTGGTCTACCTGACCTTGGCTTGGTATTAAGAGATCCCTGAACTTTCCACTTCTTAATAGGTGATTGAACAGTACTGATTGGCATATTCAAGGCTTTGGACATCTTTTTATGTCCTTTTTCATCTTTATAAAGTTCCAATACCTTGTCACGCAGGACTTTTGACAGTTCTTTTCTGATCCCTATGGCCCAGTATCTAGCCTAGTCAGTGCTTCCATGTAAGAGCTAACAAACTCATTGACTATTTATACACTGATACTAATTGCAATTTAAAAAGCCACAGATGTGGGAGATTAACCTCTAATTGGCATTTTAGCCCGTGTGTGTCACCTTGTGTGTCTGTACCAAGGCCAAACATTCCGGGGGCGGAGACTTCTGATCCGGGGACGGATACTTCTGATCAGGGGGGCGGAGACTTCTGGTCCGGGGGCAGAGACTTCTGGTCCGGGGGCAGAGATTTCTGGTCCGGGGGCAGAGACTTCTGGTCCGGGGGCAGAGACTTCTGGTCCGGGGGCAGAGACTTCTGGTCCGGGGGCAGAGACTTCTGATCCATTTGGGTGATTTCTGTTATCATTATGATTTAAAAAGGAGCCAAACAACTATTTGATAATAAATGGCTTCCTATGATCATCATCCTTCAATAAAAGAGCATTTTTTTGGCATGATCAGTCATATTTGCAATATCAATGCCAAAATTTCACAATTTCTGCCAGGGGGTGCAAACTTTTGAGCACAACTGTACGTCTACACAGGGTTCCCACTGAAGTTAGCAAACCAGCATGAGGACAGGGCTACGCCTTAAATCAGAATTTTCCTTTTTTTTTCCCTGGCAAGGCTACCCACCTGTCCATTTTCCCAACTGATCGGTGTCTGGCGCTGATTGCTAGGTGAGTAACTTGACCCAGACCTTGCTTATCTACTTTTTCCCGCTGCCGCAAAATGACAGTAGGAAGGGGAATACCCACAACTGAGGAACACAACCCCAGCGCAGTACATCATGTCCATTCCATTCTGCAAGACCTGCATAGGAATCAGACAAAACAACAACAGTGCCAAAAGGCAGGCTTTTATTGCCTTTGTAAATGAGTCTTAGTAGACGCCAAGCCAATGTAATTAAATTTGCTTTTCAGGTGTCTTTTTTTTTTTTTTCTATAGGAAAGGGAAAAAAAAAAAAAAAACACAGCTTTTACTTTGCTCCATTTTCTATCAAATAAGACCCTTCTGGCTGAATGAATATGAAAAGCGTGGCTCAACATTTGGACAAACACTGCGAATACAAATATTCCCCGCGACCCGTTCTGTGGCTCGCAGACATCTCCCCTCCAGAGCAGAAAATAAATATGCATTTTAATGCCGGTGTTTCCATTAATTATTTATCAGCCTAGTTAAAATACATCTGCTCAGCGATGCCAGCGCGCGGGAAACGGGACGGAGAGTAAACAGAAGGACGGACCCGGCGTTAAGTCTTTGTGCCGGAGGTCACGCTGCGAGATGCACCGATAGGTCCTGTTATGTAGACAGAAGGAAATATTAAAGAGATGAGCTGCTATACACATGTATAGGAAATAACTCCATACTGCCCAGAAAGGACTTCTGAAAGCTAAATCCCAGGCTTAGAGTTAAACTCCAGACAAATATCTGAGCACACACATGAAATACATACTGTATATGGAAGATTTTTTTTTTACCTGCCAAAGTAGTCGTATTTTTGTCCATCCAGTCCTGAGATTTCCACAGCTCTACCACATATCATACTCCTGTCTGGAAAGGCAGGAGACCAGGGTCGGACTGACGATTTGGGAACTCAGGCATTGCCCGAGGGCCCGGTATTAGAAGGGGGCCCCATGAGATGCCCCTGATACTTTTCATAGGCTTTTTTGGGTGTGGTTTGAGTTTGGGCGAGGACACAGGGGCCCCATGATCCCCTATTACCCAGGGGCCCCATGAGTTGTCAGTCCGCCCCTGCAGGAGACCTGAATTTTCTGTGATGCAGTTCAATAGTGCTTACCAGGGACGGACTGACCAATTGGAAACTCGGGCACTGCCCGAGGGCCCGGGGTCAGTAGGGGGCCCCATGAGATGCCCCTGGTTCCTTTTTCATAGGCTTTTTTTGAGTTTGGGAAAGAACGCAGGGGCCCCATGATCCCCTATTAAGGGCCCGGGGTCAGTAGGGGGCCCCGTGAAATGCCCCTGGTACCTTTTTCATAGGCTTTTTTGAGTTTGGGCAAGGAAACAGGGGCCCCATGATCCCCTATTAAGGGCCCGGAGTCAGTAGGGGGCCCCATGAAATGCCCCTGGTACCTTTTTCATAGGCTTTTTTGAGTTTGGGCAAGGACACAGGGGCCCCATGATCCCCTATTGCCCAGGGGCCCCATGAGTTGTCATGGGGCCCTTGGTGCTTACAGGTCTTGCCCATCTCCCAACCTGTGATTGGACAGTGAGAGGAGAAGCAGCAGACTATTGAGCTCACCCTTCTCTTTCCTCCTATCAGCATGTTCCTTGTATTGTTTTTATTGTTTTGAAAATAAAGGTTCATATTCAACAGTTGACATCTATATGAGGCGGTATCAAAAAAAGTTTCTAGACTAGTTATGTAACACGCCAACAGATGGCAGCACAAGGATGCATGCATAGTCACAGGGAGCACATAACTTCATAAGGGCAGTACAGTGGCTAAATGGTTAGCACCAGGGGCGGACTGACAACTCATGGGGCCCCCGGGCAATAGGGGATCATGGGGCCCCTGTGTCCTTGCCCAAACTCAAAAAAACCTATGAAAAAGGTACCAGGGGCATCTCATGGGGCCCCCTACTGAACCCGGGCCCTCGGGCAGTGCCTGAGTTTCCAAATGGTCAGTCCACCCCTGGTTAGCACTTCTGCCTGGCAGTACTAGGGTCATTGGTTCGTATCCCAACTACAGCACCTCCTGCCTGGAGTTTGCATGTTCTCTCTGTGACTGCGTGGGTTTCCTCCAGGTACTCTAGTTTCCTCCCACACTCCAAAGACATGCTGGTAGGTGAATTGGCTCCTGTCTAAATTAGCCCTAGTATGTGTATGTATGAATGTGAGTTAGGGACCTTAGATTGTACACCCCTTGAGGGTTAGGGACTGATGTGAATGTACAATATATATGTAAAGCACTGCATAAATTGATGGCGCTATATAATTACCTGAAACAAATAAACAAGTCAGTGTGCCAAAAGATATTGTCCTGTGTACATCGGGAGCTGTGCAACTGGTGCTATTCTGATCACGTGCGTTACCACATCTGCTATTTCATCATGGACAGCAAGTTAGAACAAATGTGAAATGACGAGAACAATCCACAACCTTTCTGCCGTTGTCGGTGTGTCATAGAGAACAGTCCAGGCAATCCTTACGTGTGATTTAAACATACACTGTGTTGCTGCCAAGTTTGTCTTCAGGCTGCTGACCCAGGAGCAGAAGGAACACCGCATCGAACTCGGTAAGCGTAACGTGGATGACCAGTCCCTCATGTCAAGGATCATTACCAGTGACAAAACTTGGGTGTACGGATTTCACGCAGAATTTCAAGTTTTCTGTTTGTTCTAACTTGTTGTCCATGATTTAATAGCAGACGTGGTAATGCGCGTGGTCAGAACAACACCAGTTGCACAGCTCCCGATGTACAGAGGATGATGTCTTTTGGCACACTGACTTCTGAAGGTCAGTGCTCCCTGTGACTGTGCATGCAGCCTTGTGCTGTCATCTTTTGGCATGTTACAAAACTAGTCTTGAAACTTTTTGATACCACCCTGTACTTTTACATGTGACATGTCAGAAACAAATGTGGAACAAAGGTTTCTTGAATAATAGAGCACACATGCATTCATGGGTGTGTTCCAATACTGAGAGGCCGTTCCTTATGCCCATGCAGATATGAGGTCATTGTTATAGGGAAACCTGTGTACAATGTCAACAAAATGTGACAGAACTATATATACACCATATGATCACTGACATATTAAGTGACTAACATTGATTATCTTGTTACAATGACATCTGACAGTAGATGGGATGTATTAGGCGTGTATGAAGATTCTGACATGAGGAAACAAAGCTCTGTCTCCACCAAGTCGACCAACTCCAGAACAAGGGTCTTAGACCCTCTACTGCTGGAATCAATGCACAGTAGGTTCAAGTGGTGGCTTAACCAAGGTGGGAACTACATGCTGCTCACTCGTCTCCTTGTTAGAGGTTCTGGCATGAGGAAACAAAACCCTGTCTCCACCAAGTTGCCCACCTCCAAAACAAGGGTCTTAGACCCTCTACGGCTGGAATCAAGCACAGTAAGCCCCAGTGTTGGCTTAACCGAGGGGGAAACTACATGCTGCTCACTCTTCTCCTTGTTAGAGGTTCTGGCATGAGGAAACAAAGCCCTGTCTCCACCAAGTTGCCCACCTCCAAAACAAGGGTCTTAGACCCTCTACTGCTGGAATCAATGCACAGTAGATCCCAGTGGTGGCTTAACCAAGGTGGGAACTACATGCTGCTCACTCGTCTCCTTGTTAGAGGTTCTGACATGAGGAAACAAAACCCTGTGTCCACCAAGTTGCCCACCTCCAAAACAAGGGTCATAGACCCTCTACGGCTGGAATCAAGCACAGTAAGCCCCAGTGTTGGCTTAACCGAGGGGGAAACTACATGCTGCTCACTCTTCTCCTTGTTAGAGGTTCTGGCATGAGGAAACAAAGCCCTGTCTCCACCAAGTTGCCCACCTCCAAAACAAGGGTCTTAGACCCTCTACTGCTGGAATCAATGCACAGTAGATCCCAGTGGTGGCTTAACCAAGGTGGGAACTACATGCTGCTCACTTGTCTCCTTGTTAGAGGTTCTGACATGAGGAAACAAAACCCTGTGTCCACCAAGTTGCCCACCTCCAAAACAAGGGTCATAGACCCTCTACGGCTGGAATCAAGCACAGTAAGCCCCAGTGTTGGCTTAACCGAGGGGGAAACTACATGCTGCTCACTCTTCTCATTGTTAGAGGTTCTGGCATGAGGAAACAAAGCCCTGTCTCTACCAAGCTGCCCACCTCCAGAACAAGGCATGGTACGTCAGCAAAGGGGGAAACCTCAGCTGCAGGGAGACCACAGCTGACTGGTCCTTTACACTCAGCCTGCTTTTGCTTTGAACACAGCTTCCAGAGTTTAATCCCTTTTTACAAGACAACACTGCCATCAAATATCATAAAACTGAGCTGTCTTATCAGTTTGGCATTCTCTTAATGCCACCCTGAATCTGCAGCCTGCAGTCAGATTTAATTTCTCTACCAGAAAGACATAACATAAGCAATGCTTTTGCTTATTAAATGTTACTTTAAAAGGGGATGCATATATGCAATATTCATTTTACTTTGTTTTTGTGTCGGATATTTGACTCCACGGTAAATATTGATAGTGTGAGCTGATTCACCATTAAATAGAACAAAAGTCTGTATTTCTTGCAGCTTCCAGAGAAAACATAATGTATCCACTTACATTTAACATGCATTAGACCGAGGGCTTGTGTTGGACCAATTTACCATTGTTTGAATTAGAATACATTACTCCACTTTGTTTGTACTGGTTCGCACAAATATATTCCATGGGAAAAATTAGATTGGCACGCTGTTTCAGGCGTTCTGCTGGCCAGTAATCTATTCCACATATCAGAACATATCTGATTCAGAATTAATTCCATTTTGTCAATAAAAGGAGTCACTTTTCTGTTTGCAGAAGGGTTTACAGAATCAGTTGTCTTCAACGGTAATGTACTGGTCCAGCGCAAATTCACTGGAAGGTCTTATCAAGGACATTCAAGGTACCCAACAATCCTCTACCTCTGTGAATCCGGACAATAGTTGCTCGGTGCACTATTATTTTTTTCCCCTTTTTGTTTATAGGTAAAGCTAATCATCAGACTGGTAGCCGTTTGCATGCAAAGTTAAACCCGGTTCAAACTGCTAAGTGCATACGTGAGAAATCTTTCTGTCCACCAAAGGATTTGTAGTTATGTTCGGACAGTCTTACATGAGGTTTTCCTAAAAATACATAAAAGGCCCTTATTCAGGCATGCAGCCGCTGCAGAGATAGGAATTGAAAATAAACCCCCACCTTCATGCCTTGAACATTTTGAAGGTCACCTTGCAAAGGACGTGTGTGTGTGTGTGTGCAGGGGTCAAGGTACCTTGTTTGCATGTTGATGGGGACCAGGGCCTCATCCCCACATCCTACTCCCCAAAAAGGGATGTGAGTGTCTGCAGGAAGGGGTTGTCAGAATCTGGACCCCCTTTAAAATATTTGCCCCCCCCCCCCCAGTGAGAAAAAGTAACTTTTTCTTAGTTAGTAACCCAGATTTTTAGGAAAAGTACTGCAATGCCTATGAAATGTTTTGGCCTTGGACCCTTTGTTTCTTGGGGAATTTTACAATAAAGAATCATTGCCCAGATGGCAGAAGCACGAGAAATTACATTGGTGACATTTGTCCAGGCTAAAGGAACAGAGTCACAAGACATTAGACTGCTTAAAGCAGATAAGAAGTGTTTGTGAGATTGAATGTGTTTGTGACATCTAGAAATGTTGCATTAGACTGCTTAAATTAGATAAGAACTTGTTTGTGCATTTAAAAATGTTTAAAGTTAGATATCTTAAAATTAAGGGTAGATAAGAAGCTGATTTGTGGCAAAAGTGTGATATTACGAGATAAGATTTTGTTTGCCAGTAATGTGGCTGGGCAGGACTCTGTTATCCTCAAGGGATTTTTCTGCTGGCTACTTCTGGAGTGGGCATGGTGCCCGCTCACTTCAGGAAAGCAGCCAGAAACAGGGTATATAATGGGAAGCCTGAACGTGGTCAAGTTGGGAGCCTTCCTATGCGAAAGGGGATGATCTGACGCTGGGATTTTTGCCAAGGCTATATGGGCTCATCGAATTGGTCTTGTTTAAGGCTTCTCCATGACCCCCTATGCATCATGGTTCTCGTCTTCCCGTAGTTTAGGTAATGTATTAATTCTATGCTGTGATGCTGTCAAGAGATGTGTCTATTTCATGCTGTAATACTCACATTATAATTGGTGTGTGGTATTATGCAGATTGTGATGACTATAAGACATGTCCTCCTGTGTGTTGTGTGATAATAAAAGTGGAGGTTTTGGCAGTGCAAGAATACTGCAGCTGGATTCTGGTATTTCTTGGGGTTCCGAGTGAATGCTATGATGTGCCAGAGCAGGTGTTCATTTGGTTGTGGGTCTCTCTCATGCTTAGAATAATTAATGGTGTATGCACTGGCTAAACGTACCTGTATATTGTGTGTGTGACTTGTTTTTAAATTTTGTGTCCAGCATTGCATTACAAGTACATAAAAAACATCTGATTCACAGATGACACCCCAGCATACTCATTAAATTTTATGGTTTTCTGTGTCACCTCACTGCCTTTAGCTTGCGTATTGGATGAGGAGTCAAAATCAACTCCTTCTGAGTTGGACGTTGACCCACAAGGCTGAACTAGGAAGTTGGAGAGTGATTCTTCTCTTGGTTGTCCACTGTGTCTAGGAATTACATCATCTGGTAGTTGAAACCACACAGGTTATGGTAAGGAGAGCCAAAAAAGAATCAAAAAGGCCCACTTGACCAGTCTGAAGCACAATGGAGCCCCGCTGATAGTAAATGGTGCACTAGTTAGCATGCTGTCAGCAAAGAACAGGGCAGCCAGCTGACTCATATGAATCCTGACAATGTTAGGGCCCACCTACTGTACTGATGCTTATGTGCATTATGCCAGTGGGAAGAGGTTAAAGTCTGTTGAAGCGTTTTTCAGTGGCGGGATGATGTCTTGCTTTTATCTTGTTGGATACTTTGCAGTAAAAGGCAACAAACGACCCTATAGTATATTAATGTGCTTTTACTAAAGAAGAATGTTGCATTTACAAACTACTTACAATTTTAGGAAAATAATACAAGACATACAGAGTACTACAAATATGCATACAACACATATGTACACACTATCTAACCCTCCTAGTAAATGAGCATTGACAATGGTCTGTAAGCTATAAGGATGCACTAAAAAGGTACTTAGCTTGATTTATAGCCGGATCACCATGTCAATAGCGAACATGACTCCAAGCTACTCAAGTGACTGCAGGAAAAGGGGTTCTCTGATAGTGTAGATTTAGTGTCATCCCCAGGTGAAGTCCCATGTTCAGCTTGTACTTATGGCCTTTATTTAGAAAGTTTGGGTAGTCATTATAACAAGTGTACATCCCTTTTTACATCAGTGTCTATAAGAAAAGCATTTTATAACTTCAAACTCTAAATGTCACTGCAATATCATACATGCCATGGGAAAAATATGTCAAAAGGTCAAGCTAATGTCAATTATTATTGACTTAGCTTCGGTCCAATGTTTGACAGAAGGTCCTCTAAAACAATGACAATAGCTAAAAAATGTGTGAATTTCCAAAATATACAACAAAATCATTTATTTTCACATTGGACAACACACTAGTCTTGTGCAAACACTGTTCCACATAGAACAAATTGCAGCTTTGCTCTCAGCAGGAAATGTTTCCAAACTCTAGATCAGTGTGTTTCAACCTTTTTACCTTAAAAGTCTGAGATCTCAGGGAACCGCTGAAATAATTTTCACATGTACAGCTCACGGAACATTGATGTGATCAGCAGGCTGTGATATAAAAACAACTATTCATAGAGCATTAAACACTAGAATACACATTAAAATGTACCTCCTTAATGTGAAACTTGTGCTTGTTTTTTTTTTTTTGCACCTATGCTCAATTCTGGGTCAAACGTGTGATAAGAAGTGTACAGGGGGTCAGCAGGGCAGAGCACAGGGTATCCAGGAGCAAACAGTACGGGTGGCAAGGAGATAACAGTATAGGGGGGCCAGGAGAGAACAGTACAGGAGAGAACTGTACGGCGGGGGGGGGGGGGGGGGGTAGGAGGGAACAGTACAGGGCGTCCAGGAAGGAACAGTATGGGGGGGCAGAAGATCACAGCACAATACAGAGGGGCCAGGGGAGAACAGTATCGGAGGGGGCAGGAGGGAACAGTATAGGGGAGCCAAGAGAGAACAGTATAGGGTGGCCAAGAGGGAACAGTATGGGGGGGCAGAAGATCACAGCACAATACAGAGGGGCCAGGGGAGAACAGTATCAGAGGGGGCAGGAGGGAACAGTATAGGGGAGCTTGGAAGAACAATATAGGGGAGCCAAAAGAGAACAGTATAGGGTGGCCAAGAGGGAATAGCATGGGGGGGCAGAAGATCACAGCACAATACAGAGGGACCAGGGGAGAACAGTATCGGAGGGGGCAGGAGGGAACAGTATAGGGGAGCCTGGAAGAACAGTATAGGGGAGCCAAGAGAGAACAGTATAGGGTGGCCAAGAGGGAACAGTATCGGGGGGGGCAGAAGATCACAGCACAATACAGAGGGGCCAGGGGAGAACAGTATCGGAGGGGGCAGGAGGGAATAGTATAGGGGAGCCTGGAAGAACAGTATAGGGGAGCCAAGAGAGAACAGTATAGGGTGGCCAAGAGGGAACAGTATCAGGGGGCAGAAGATCACAGCACAATACAGAGGGGCCAGGGGAGAACAGTATCAGAGGGGGCAGGAGGGAATAGTATAGGGGAGCCTGGAAGAACAGTAAAGGGGAGCCAAGAGAGAACAGTATAGGATGGCCAAGAGGGAACAGTATCGGGGGGCAGAAGATCACAGCACAATACAGAGGGGCCAAGGGAGAACAGTATCAGAGGGGGCAGGAGGGAACAGTATAGGGGAGCCTGGAAGAAAAGTATAGGGGTGCCAAGAGAGAACAGTATAGGGTGGCCAAGAGGGAACAGTATCGGGGGGCAGTAGAGCATAGCACGGTACAGGGGGGCAGGAAGAAACAATACTGGAGAGCACAATACTGGGGTCTGTAGTGATTTTCCTCATATAGAGTATCTTAGTATCTTAGTAAAGCTGCTGAATTATATCTGGTATGCTGATCTCCACCCACCCTCCTCTCTTGTCCCTCCCTAGTGAAGTTATACACAGGCACCTGGGACATACAGAAGAGGAGGACCAGCTGGGATTGGCACAGGACAGTGATGCAAGTTGTTTCCCTCTGCGGCTCTGCAGTTTGACAATCAGCTATGTGGGGATGCGATTTACCCATCTTCTGCTTGTAATGGACGGGCAGATCATGGCAGAACCACTGGGGACCTCCCGCAGAACCCAGATTGAGAAAAACTGTTCTAGATGATGGCCTCACAATTTTACTGGGAGGAAAAGAAAAAACTATTTACTGACCAGGTAAACTTTATGCTGTGATTGTGAAGAACATCAATAGGATGTTTTAAAGCTTATAAAGATGAACTAATTTGTCAAATGTACCCCCTTACTTGTTAATTAAGGCATGTGAGGAGGACAGGAACTATCATCTACTGTATCCCAACAACAAGAGAAAGCTCACAAGCAAACTAAATTAGAGATTTTCCCCTGCAGCTCACCCTAATGTCAGAGATGGAGATTCCTCTTGTCTGAGAACTGCATTGAGAAGCCCAGTGTTACTTGAATTATATTCCAGGATTTGTTTACATAAAGTCTCTGAAATCTTCATCAAAGTATAGCTAAAGGCTTTTTTTTAGTTTTGGATAGAGTGCAGAGGGATTGTCAGGTCACCTGTCAGGTTTTATTTCAGTCTGTGCCCCCGTTAAAGAGGTTCACATTCTCTATTTGTCCTGTATAGCATTATCATTGAAAGTGAAACTAAAAGAAGAAAAACAAATTTTGAGTTATACCCAGAAAAATAATGCAGGAGAAATCTTCCAATGGTGACACTGTGGTCCCCAAGGCATTCCCTTAATTTGCAGGGATTTCCTCTCGCTTCCTGTTTGGCTATAGGGCAGGAAGTGAAGGGAAATCTCCACATTGGGACACAGATGGCAAAAAAACCCTCCTTTGCTGTATCCAAAATGAGAAACTGTTTTTCCCCCCAATATTTCCTTTTTATTTCCAGGCCTTCCCATATCTAGTCCCTGCCAGAAACTAATTTTGTTTACTTCTGAAAGAGTTTGGTATGTAAGTTTGAAGAAAAAAATCACAATCTGACATAACACAGTGGGGAACAATTTCCTTGATGTGTTTTGCTAATTATTGCTTCTGCAAGTGATAGAGCAAAATTGGTTTGGTGACATCACCCCAACATATCCACCCATCATGCTGAAGCACATATAAGTTATGCCGATGGTGAGAGGTTAGTCTGTTAATATGTATTCCAGTGGTGGAGGGGAACAACTCTCTTGATTTATGCTTCCTAAGGAGATAAAGGGAAGCTTGTATGGTGACAATACCCCAAACACCCCAACACATCCACCCACCATGCTGAAGCACATATAAGTAATGGTGAGAGGTTAGTCTGTTAATATGTATTCCAGTGGTGGAGGGGAATAACTCTCTTGATTTATGCTTCCTACGGAAATAAAGGGAAGCTTGTATGGTGACATTACCCCAAACACCCCAACACATCCACCCACCATGCTGAAGCACATATAAGTTATGTATTCCAGTGGTGGAGGGGAATAACTCTCTTGATTTATGCTTCCTACGGAAATAAAGGGAAGCTTGTATGGTGACATTACCCCAAACACCGCAACACATCCACCCACCATGCTGAAGCACATATAAGTTATGTATTCCAGTGGTGGAGGGGAATAACTCTCTTGATTTATGCTTCCTACGGAAATAAAGGGAAGCTTGTATGGTGACATTACCCCAAACACCCCAACACATCCACCCACCATGCTGAAGCACATATAAGTTATGTATTCCAGTGGTGGAGGGGAACAACTCTCTTGATTTATGCTTCCTACGGAAATAAAGGGAAGCTTGTATGGTGACATTACCCCAAACACCCCAACACATCCACCCACCATGCTGAAGCACATATAAGTTATGTATTCCAGTGGTGGAGGGGAACAACTCTCCTGATTTATGCTTCCTACGAAAATAAAGGGAAGCTTGTATGGTGACATTACCCCAAACACCCCAACACATCCACCCACCATGCTGAAGCACATATAAGTTATGTATTCCAGTGGTGGAGGGGAACAACTCTCTTGATTTATGCTTCCTAAGGAGATAAAGGGAAGCTTGTATGGTGACATTACCCCCAAACACCCCAACACATCCACCCACCATGCTGAAGCACATATAAGTTATGTATTCCAGTGGTGGGAGGGAAATAACTCTCTTGATTTATGCTTCCTACGGAAATAAAGGGAAGCTTGCATGGTGACATTACCCCAAAAGCTAAAATATAATGAATGCTAGTGGTCCTACATGCCTTCTATTCATGCCTATTGTTGGGCTCACATTGACTTTTACATAAAATCCCAAGATAAAGTTTAGTGGTCCTCTAGGCATAAGCCCTTCAATACCATTCATGAGAATTTTCTATAGAATTTCTGAGCAATACCCTGCATAACCTGTCCGCTCATCAATACTAATAAGGTCTTGTTTTTACTGGAATCATTATCGCAGTCAGTGTTATAGGAGTTAATCTCAAGGCAAGCATGAGCTTTAGGAGAAAAGTGACGGAAAATAATTGCCCTTCTTCCAAGAAAATGTCTAAGTTTATATATTGCGATCAGCAAGGTCATTTATATAATATATGTACTGCAATATTCCATATAACTGAATTATTTACACTGCTGCTGTTTTTCTTGGTTAGCGGGACTAGGCGCCCCGTTCACAGATACCTTCTCTAATGGGAGTAAAATAGGATTTAGCACGTACTGAATAATGTTTCTGTCTGCTTTATACTATAGATAAATTGGAGGAATTGACACATAAAGCTTCAGTTACAGTTTCATTCCATTGCCCTTTGAAAAGTAGCACAAGAGATGGTTGGAGATGCATAGCTGTGCCTTCGCTTAAACTCACTGGAAATCTAACACCCCATTCAGCATGGCATTTGTTTTGGGGATTTAAAGTTAAACTATTGAACAAAAAAAGTGAAAGAAAAAAAAGTGGGGTAAGGTTAGGTGTTTACTGCTCTTTCTTTTTGTCCTTTTGAATAGAGATGAGCTTAGTTTTGGCTTGGGTTCAGTCTAAACCTAAGTTCATCCAAACCCAGAAGGAAGTTGTTGGCATTCCTCGACCCCACAGCTGCATGTCCACAGAAGGCCAGAGATGCTTGGGACATTATTGGCCTAATATGGACACATGGCATTATTAAGTCAATGACATCAACTTAATATGGCCACAGGGCTTTAATAGGTCCATGACATTGACTTAATATGACCATTTAGCCTTTTTAGGTCAATGACAATGACGTAATATGGCCACATGGCTTTATTAGGTCAATGACATTGACTTAATATGGCCATTTAACCTGAGATTGACCTAATATGGCCATCATAGGTCAATGATGTCAGGAGTGTGTTCGTCCCTGTGGGTACATGAAGCTGCAGGGTGGGAAATGCCTTGGTCACAATTGATTGGCTCACCACTGACATTTTTCTTCTGGGTTTTGAATGAGCATGGGTTCAGACCAAACCCAAGCTCATCCCACTGGTGACTATTGTCTCTAGGACTTAAAGTAATGGGAAAAAATAAAATTGTGAGCTGGTGTCAAAACAGGAATAGATGGTTCATCTTTTAATGGGAACACCTGTTACTGTGATAACCATCTAAGAGAGAATTTCTCTTTCTTTGGAGAGCTTTCCTCTTTCACTTTCAGTCACGTCTTGAACGAAAATCTCCCCAGTGGAACACAGACAACAAAACAAAAAATTTCCAGGAGTTTTAATAATTTCCTGCTCTTTCTAAAACAACAAAAAACACAAAAAATGTGTTATTAGATATACTTTATAGCTTTCTAAACCATATCCAAAGCTAAAACTTAGTTTTGTTCCATTTTAGAAAGAGTAGGAAATAGTTAAAACCCTGGGTATTTTTTTGTTTTGTTGTCTGTGCCCCACCCTAATGCACTAAAAGTTACCCTATCTACCCTAACATTTCCTACATGTTAAAGCAGAATTGCAACAAAAAATAACACAAAAAAAATGAATAGTCCATTAAAAGATAATCTAATATAATCAGTTTTAGCTGCGATATTTACCTTCAATCTAAATTTTTTCTCTGCAGCACTTAATCTGCCACTAGATGTCTTCAGTGTGGTGGGCAGCATCATTCATCTGACTTCTTCTGATCCCAAGTTTTCCTGGACTCTCTCCCAGCATATGACTGGACATTGAAAGGAGAAGCAGCACAGTGATGATCCCATCTTTCTGTCACTCTGCTCCTTCTTACTATATCAACATTCTTCTTTTCAGCACATGAACTATCCCCACTCCAGCCGATCCTAAACACCGCGGCCAGACTCATCCACCTCACCAAGCGCTCCACATCTGCCAATCCCTTCATTGGCTCCCGATTGCCCAACGCATCAAGTTCAAGCTGCTAACCCTGACCTACAAGGCCATTCACAATGCCGCCCCGAACTACATAACTGACCTGATACCCAGATACCACCCTCACCGTGCCCTCCGCTCCTCACAGGACCTCCTGCTCTCTAGCTCCCTGGTCTCCTCCTCCCAGGCCCGACTGCAGGACTTCTCCAGGACTTCCCCCATCCTCTGGAACTCCCTCCCCCAATCCATCAGACTGTCACCTACCCTCCTCACCTTCAGGCGCACCCTGAAAACCCTCCTCTTCAGGGAAGCCTACCCCAACCTCACCTAACAACTAACCTCCTCCACTCCTCCCACCACTCCATCCCCCACAGCCATCTCCTCCTGTATCACCTTCCCCTCCCTCCTAGATTGTAAGCTCGAAAGAGCAGGGCCCTCGAACCCCTCGTGTAGTATATTGTTACTGTCTTGTCTCATGTTATGTCACCCTTGCTACTGTACAGCGCTGAGCATACCCTTTGGCGCTATATAAATACTGTATAATAATAATAATAATGAACTGATTGGCTTCTTGTGCAGCTTCTTCCTTTCACACTCCAGCCCTGCTGTACAGGAACTGCAAGGGGATAATGCCAGGTAAGCTTTAAAAATATAAAAAAAACATCTATAATGATTTATTAATGATTACAGATATGCAATAATTTCTGCTTTTTCTTCAAATGTATTAATCAGCAGTGTAATCAGTGTTGAACTACAGAGCACCTGCATCCCTGCTATTCCCATTGAAAATGACAGTTTTGCCATAATGTAAACAACAGCGCTATGGAATCTTGGTGACATACTTGACCAAATTTGATCTTGGCCATATTTGGTCAAGTATGTCACCTAGAATCCCAGCTGGAATCTGTCATTTAGAAGAAGCGATGCTGGACTTCAGCTGTAGGTTCAGGTAGGTGGGCAGGAGAACTGGCTAAGTCTGAGCAGTTTGTTTGCCTGTTGATTGATCTTGTGTTCCAAGCTCAATCTGTAAGGGACCGCCTGGCGGTACCACTAGCACTCCACTGATTAGGCGTCCCCAGAGCACGGAATCTAAGCCCCAGAGTACTTGTTCACCAGAGCCCCTGATGGTGGGGATGGACTTGGAGTACCCTGAGACCAGGTCGTGGCACCTGAGTATACCTGTCAGTGGTAGGGGTATTTGCCAGGGGCTCCCACGGGGAAGAGCCTGATGTGAGGAGGTCGGGAGACCCCGGTGGGATGGAGGGATGAGCAGATGCAAGGTCAGACAAGCCGGGTCGGTAACAGTGGGGTCGGTGCGGTACAAGGCAGCGGGCAGAGAATAGTCGGGTCACACGCCAGGTCAGCAACAGGTGGTCAGATCTAATAAGGGGCATCCAGGAGAGAGGTCAGGCAAGCCAGGGGTCAGGGTAGGAGAATACAGCAAGGTCAGGTCCAATCCGGGTCAGTAACTTACAGAGAACAGGATCACAGGTACAGGTATGCAGAAGAGACCAGAAGGCACTGAATGACAGCTCAGGGCCGCTTAAATATCGCGCCCTGTGCTGTCATTGGTGCCCGGCGTGCGACCGCGGTTCCTACTGCGCATGTGCGAACCTTAATGCAGCGGTTGGCCAGGACCTGGTGCCCGCATCCCTGCACAGAGCGGCGCACTGCGCCTGCGCCGGGACCAGCGCAGCGGGGATCCCTGACACAATCCTACTCAACACCTTGGGGATGAATAGCATTGTGAGTCAGTTCTTCTTTTCCAACATCAGTACCTGACTTCACAAATGCTCTTTTGGCCAAATGGGCACAAAATTCTCACAGGTTTACCCAAAAATGTTGTGGAAAGCCTTCCCAGAGCAGTGGAGGACACAAATGGGAGACCAATGTCATATAAATGTCCATTGTTTTGTAATAGAATGTCCAACAAGTCTAGGTAGTTGAGATGGTCAGGGGCCTACAACCTTTTGACGGTATAGTGTATGTCCTTGGTACGGACAATAGACTGCAAGCTTCTGCTAATATGAATAGTTTATACACTCTGTAAAACACTACACGGTCTGCCTGCACTCAATAAATAACTAAACACTGCCCGCTGCAAGATAACCGGCCTCTCTAATTGGATAACCTTGACATTAGCCACTTTTCTGTTCTCACAATCCTCGCCCCAGCACTTTTGAACTGTGCTGATTGTAAATTCTGAACATATTTACAGCGTGTCAATGGAGAGCTCTCACTCCGATCTTAAAATCAGCATGAATTAATTTATTCATTTAATAAAGTTTTAATTTGCCTTTTGATCCCCTCTGGATGATCATTGCTGTGTTTAATTAGTGGTGGAGATGTTGAGCTTCTGTGATCTGAAATGAAATACAGTTGCATATATTTCAGGCATTTGGACTTCAGATTGACTTTATACATAAAGGACCAGCCAAGCATTTAATACACTAGTAATGAAAGTAATTGTGGTACATAAAATCCTAGAAAAATATACTGTGATTTACAGCGCTCGTGCTCATCAAATTCACGGTGCATACAAATGAAAATGGTGTGTACGTCGAGGTGCGAGTGTTAAGACAAGCACAAGGATAACTGTCTTAGGCATGAGTCTTAAACCGATTCATCATTCAACTGCTAATACAACCCAAGGTGTCTAACTTAAATTTAGCCCTGCCATGTGATCCTTCTTGACCTGATCTTTATTACCCTACTTATATTAAAAAAATAAAAATCCAGGATGTTCCCCCAGCAGAATTTTTTCGATACCTTCAATTGCGGCACTGGCTACTCTCGCTGCGGGGCACTTTTTCTTTTCCATACCTGAAATCGGCCTTTGAACAGCTTTGCCAGCAGCGCCCGGGCACCCCGGGCCTTATCTCCCTTCTTTATGCAGCCTTGAACAGACGCTCGTCGCATACTTCTCTTTCATATGTTGTTCAGTGGGAGCGTGATCTGGGAGTGGCTGTGGATCAGGAGGACTGGAATAGGGCCTGGTCATTCATAGCTAAATGCTCATTCAATACCACCACGCTGGAGGCAGCCTATAAGGTATTGTTTCGTTGGTATTGGGTTCCGGCTCGTTTGGCCCAGGCTAATCCCGCTTGTAGTGATCGATGTTTCCGGGGTTGTGGCCATCTTGCATACTTGGTGGTCATGGCCGAGACTGGTCCGTTTTTGGTCTCGTGTATTTGGCCTCCTTTTCACGTTGTTTCATCTATCTATACGCCGGGATGCTCGGTATGCCTTGCTTCATTGCCCCATACCGGGTCTCTTGGCTCACCAGCAGAAGCTGGCGTCCTATTTGTTTTTGTCGGCCACCAGAACAATTGCTCAGGCCTGGAAGAGTCCGTTTGTCCCTTTTCAGGGGGTGCGGGATCGTATGACCAATATGATGCTTAATGAACAGATGTCGAGCATATGCAACGACTCCCAATGTAAATTCTCAAAAATATGGGAACCATGGTTGCAATATGCCTTTCCCACGCTTCCTTTGGTTAGTATGGGGATGTAATGGCATTAGGCACTGGCGTTCGATGGTGGCGCTCTTGGATCTCTGCCCCCTCTTCTCCCTTTTTTTTTTTTTTTTTCTCTCCTCTCTTTCTATCTCTCCATTTCTGTTAGTTTTTTGGGTGATAGTGGACAGCTGCCTTTAATTGCAGTTAGAATTTCATTATCGTCATTGTAACCTATGTGCCATTGATAGCCCCTGCGTGGGCGTACCTTCTGCCTTGTTGAAGTTAGAGCACTGTTTTTCTTTTATTATTATGTTTTTTATCTTATCGGTGCAATTGATAGCCCCTGTGGGGGCATGTTTTGTCGCCTCTGTTTTATACTGATTAAAACTAATAAAAACTATTGAAATACAAAAAAAATAAATAAATAAAGGCATATAGAAGCAAAATGGTGTAGCGCTAAACAACATGTAAGATATTTGTGATAACAAAACACACATAGGTGAAAAACAAGTGCCCAGAGGACTATAGACGGTCTGATCGACCTGATTGCGTGACCTATCAGAGTGATAGAACCGATCCCTCAAAGGGATAAAAATCAAGTGACCCTCGGTACCCACCACTGAGACTCAGATGTACCAATGTGAATCCCTGTGGAGGGTTAAGGATGAATCAGTGCACTTAATAAGTCATAAACGCAATATGTACAATACTAGTACAAAAATCCGCCAACATCCACACGTTCCTAACCCCAGAAACCACTAAACAGCTCATCCACTCCCTCATCATATCACGACTCGACTACTGCAACTCCCTCCTCACTGGCCTGCCTCGCCGCTGGCTATCCCCGCTTCAATCGATCCTGAATACGGCTGCCAGACTCATTCACCTTTCCAACCGCTCCGTTTCCGCCACCCCCCTCTGCCAATCCCTCCACTGGCTTCTGATTGCCCAACGGATCAAATTCAAAATCCTAACACTGACGTACAAAGCCGTCCACCATACTGCCCCGAACTACATCACTGACCTAATATCCAAGTACCGCCCAGCACGCACACTCCGCTCCTCACAAGACCTCCTTCTCTCTAGTTCCCTGGTCTCCTCCTCCCATGCCCGCCTCCAGGACTTCTCCAGGGTGTCACCCATCCTCTGGAACTCCCTGCCCCAACCCATCAGATTATCACCTACTCTCCTCTTCTTTAGGCGCACCCTGAAAACCCATCTCTTCAGGGAAGCCTACCCCACCCCCTGCTAACTTGCTGACCTCCTCCACTCTTCCTACCACTCCATCCCCCACAGCTATCTCCTCCTGTGCCACCATCCCCTCCCTCCTAGATTGTAAGCTCCAAAGAGCAGGGCCCTCGATCCCCTCATGTTTTGCATTGTATTGGTATTGTTCTTCACATGTTCTGTCCCCCTTTGTAATGTACAGCGCTGAGCGAACTATTGGCGCTTTATAAATACTGTATAATAATAATAATAATAATACTAGTGATAAAGTCCAATAAGTATGAACACAGTGACGGTGCTCCAATCTTCTTGCTCATGCAAATAGTGAATCCTCAGCACACCGGTTAATAATCCCAAGTGTGGCTGAAGAGGCCTCTCACCTCAACTCGGTGACCCCTAGGGGCCACAGAGCCTTGCGGATCACCCCTGGATCCTCCCTGTATAGGTACTCCAGGCGTTCTGATATCTGGGCTGAGAAGAAACCTCTGATATGCCGTATCTTCTATAGGAACCCCTCTGGATCAGTGGATAGGCAGGTGGACGGGTACTTTCAAAACAGCTCCATTGGCCCATATAATAGAAAGAATACCTTGCATAGTGTAAAACCGCTTTCATTGTATTCATATAAAAAGTGAAAAATGCACTCACATTTCTGTAGTTAAATCCAAGCATTACCCATATGATAGGGTGTAATGAGATGAAACAAGGAACTTCGAAAATGGTGCTGCACCGGAAGTGCGTCACGCCAGAATTACGTCACCACTATGCTTTGAGTCAGTCCTGAAAAAGTCACGTGATAGCGTGATGCAATGTGTCGCGTGGTGACGTAATTCCAGCATGACGAACTTCCGGTGAAGCCCCATTTTCGAAGTTCCTTAGAAATAAAGGCATATGCTGTCACATAAGGTGCGTCTGCTAATTTGTGTTCTAATTGTAAGCTGCAGCAGGTTCTACACTCCAAAAACAAAACGGAGGGCGTTTTGTTTTTGAATTGCGTCAACGCGTTTCGCCCCTCCCATCGGGCGTTCGGTCTTGAGAACGCCCGATGGGAGGGGCAAAACGCGTTGACGCAATTCCGGTTGATTTGCCATACGTCTGACATCACTTCCGGTGAGTGGAGTGTTCCAGTGGCCATTTTGTGGGATCTAGGCTGGTTCTCTGCTGTTTCTCTGCTTTATCTGGCTGCATTGGTGTGGGAATCCTGGATTATGTGGCTGGTTTTCATCATCAGGCTGTCATGGGCTTAATAAATGTGCCTTTTACAAGCTGTTGAAATGTGAGTGGCCTGGATTTTGTCTTTTGGTATAAGATTGATGTGGCAATATTACACTATATAAGTTTTCTCTTTGATGATATGGTGGAGCAAACTAGGAAGCCACGGTGAGGACCTGAAAGAAGATCTTAACTTGGAGGGGCAGGCTATCATTGAGCTGATGAAAAGGGGGTTTAGGATTCCCCAAAAATCCGTAAAGGCTTTTCACTCACCAAAATCTGGTGAGTGTATTTGATGTTGGTGTGCACGGGTGAGAGGTGGAAGGCTATAAATATCTTTGGAATCTTCAGTTTTCATCACAAGGGACTTTATGGGTTTTTTTTGAAGATTTTTTGATATATATATATATGCACTAATTAATATGGGACATTTATATTGTGTGATGTATTAATATTTGTATTGAGGTCTATTTTGCGCTGTTTATTTATATATTTTACTGTTTGTGTTTTCACACATTTTTTGCACGGCAGCAATTTAGATGGGTGATTCACTGATTTTGATTGGCGCAGGAATATTTTTCTTTCGTATATGTATTAAACCACCCAAAACGCAAAGGAAATTAAGAGGATTGGCATTGCATTTGACCATCACACCTATATAGGACCAAAAGAATATAAACACCCCACCATATTTTTGAATCCAAAGATTTCCAGTGAAGAGTACAGTTAACTGCCTCCCGTCCGCCATATAAGGTAATGACGGGCGCAAGGCAGTTCTCTCGTTCTGGGAGGACATCGTATTACGTCCTCCAACTCTAACCATGCGTGCGCACCCCCTGGGACATGAGGAGAGGAGAGCCGGTAATCAGCATTATTCAGAGGGGACATGTACGCTGATCATCAGGGCACTGATGATCAGCGTGCCCTGATGATCAGTGTAGCCCCATCAGTGTCACCTGTCAGTGTCCATCAATGCCACCTGTTAGTGTCCATCAATGCCACCTGCCAGTGCCCAACAGTGCTACATCAATGTCACATATCAGAGCCTACCAATGCAAATCAATGCCACATATCAGTGCCCATCTGAGCTGCCTTTCAGTGCCACCTATCAGTGCCTATCTGTGCCAGTCAGTGCTGCCTATCAGAGCTGCCAATCAGTGCCACCTATCAGTGCCAATCAGTGCCGCATCTCAGTGCCAGTCAGTGCCACCTATCAGTGCGCATCAGTGCCGCCTATCAGTGCCACCTATCAGTGCCAGTCAGTGCTACCTATCAGTGCCACCTATCAGTGCCAGTCAGTGCTACCTATCAGTGCCACCTATCAGTGCCGCCTATCAGTGCCATATATGATTGCTGCCTTCCAGTGCCTATCAGTGATGCCAGTCAATGCCCATCACTGCCACCTACCAGTGCCTCCTCATCAGTGCCCATCAGTGCTGCCTATCAGTGCCCATCACTGCAGCCTCATTAGTGCACATCAGTGAAGGAGAAAAATCACTTATTTACAAAATGTTATAACAGAGACTAAGAAAAAACATTTTTTTTTCTAAATTTTCAGTTGTTTTTGGTTTGTATAGCAAAAAATAAAAACCCCAGAGGTGATTAAATACCACCAAAAGAAAGCTCTATCTGTCTCAAAAAACATATAAAAATTCCATATGAGTACAATGTTATACGACTGCGCAATTGTCATACAAAGTGCAACAGCACTGAAAGCTGAAAATTGGCCTGGGCAGGAAGGGGATATACGTGCCCTGTAGGCAAGGGGTTAATGCTACAGCATACAAAGACAATTTGATAATTCTGCACATCCAACCTTGAGTTTGGTGTGGAGCAACTTGTGTAGCCATCACACGGTCCTGACCTCAGCTCTACTGAACATCTTTGGCATCAATTGAAACACTCGTTGTGAGAAATGTCTTCTCATCCAACATCTGTACCTGACCCTACATGTCTTATTTTTGGTGAATGAGCTCAAATTTCCACAGACGCCCTCCAAAATCTTGAGGAAAGCATTCGCAGAAGAGTGGAGACTACTAAAGCTGCAAAAGAAGTGTGTGTGTGTATGGGGGGGGGGGGTGCAACTCCATAATACTGACCATGGTTTTGTTATAGTAGGGGTGCCCAAACTATGGCCCTCCAGCTGTTGAAGTACTAGAAGTCCCATCATGCCTTTGCCTCTGGGTGTCTTGCCTGTGGATGTCAAAGTCTTGCAAGGCCTCATGGGTCTTGCAGTTCCTCAACACCTGGAGGGCCATAGTTTGGACACCCCTGTGTTATAGGATGTCCAACAGGCATATGTATGATGGTCATAGAGACATGTTGCTCATAGAGAAAAACAATGTCAGGGGCTTTTTTTGCCATCTCTGTCCCTTTTTTTGCCATCTCTGAGATTTACTTCCTGTCCCATAGTCAAAACAGGCAGTGAGAGAAAATCTGCAAATTAAGGGAATCCATTGGGGTCACCAGGTCACCAGAACTAGTGTCCCCTTTGGAAGTTTTCTCCTCTGTTACCATTCTGGTGACAACCAAAAAATGTGGGATTTTCTTTTACCTTCACTTTTGATGATAACCGTAAGCACAACAAATAGGATGAATCTCCCCAACAGGAAGAAAGGTAGCAAAACCGAACAGGGGTTCTAATCTTATCTTAGGTTAGTTTTGAACTCTCCTAGTTTAAGTTCATGTCTCCTTGTTCTTAATCATAGCATTATATTGAAAATACTGCCCTCCTGAACTTTATTCACATCCTTCATGGGTTTAAACATTTTCTCTCCTCTTTCCTTTCTCATCTCAAGATACGAAATCTGTACATCCCTCGGACCATTTTTATTGCTCATCTCTGAACTTGTTATATTTTAACAGTAGCTTTTTTAACTGAGGTCTCCAGAACTGGACAACAATTTTCTACATATATTCAGTATATAACTAAAGATCTACTGTATATAGAGGAATCACAACCTCCTTTCTCCTGTTGGTGATCCCTCTAGTGATAACTAATGTTTTACAGTATATAGGGGAATTAGGACCTCTTTCCTTTTCCCGTTGACCCATCTATTAACAACTAAAGATATCTATAGGGCCTCCTTCCTCCTGATGATGACCCTTCTAGGGATGACTTAAGATCTATATTAAGGAATCAGGACCTCCTTCCTCCTGCTGGTGATATCTTTACTGATAATTAAAGATTTTTATAGGGGAATTAGGACTGCCTTCCTCCTGTTGGTGATCCCTATATTGATAACTGAAGATATACAGTATGTAGGAGAATCAAGACCCCCTTTCTCTTGCTTATTGTCAGGGCAGGGGCCGAGGAACGGACAGGCAGGCCTAACAATGTAACGCACTGGCTGACGACAACCACCACCCACAGACCGAAGTCCCTCAGGGCGCGGAGTCTAAGTCCCAGGCTGCCCTTCACCAGGGCCCCTGATGGTGGGGATGGACTTGACGCAGCCAGGAACCAGGTCACGGCCCCCGAGACACCTCAGCTGCGGTAATGGCCGCTGCCAATGGCGTGTAGCTGGTGGAAGAGACAAAAGAGTAGTCAGACAAGCCGGGTCAACAACAACAGGACAAAACAGTACAGGACAGCAGATGAGAATCACAGGTCACGAGCCGGGTTCAGCAACAGAGGGTCAGATCAAAGGAGAATACAAAGAATAGTCGAGTCACAAGCCGAATCAGATACCAGGAGAGTCACGAGAGTCAGAACAGAGTAATAGCAACACAAAGACACAAGACACAAGTGCAAAGAGCATGTGCGGGCCACAGGCTTATATGTCATCAGCCACACCCCTCTGGGGGATGGACCACAGAGACCTGAAGGCATAAAAGGATTCCCACCATGCACAGCAGAATCCAAGATGGACGCCAGCACATGGAGTAACATAACCTCAGGGAAAAGGTAGGACCTTGACACTTATGGCCCCTCTAATGTTGACTGAAGATCTATATAGAGGAATCAAGACCTCTATCCTCTTGCTGGTGATCCCTCTAGCAATATAAAGATCTTTATTAAAGGAATTAGGATCTCCTCCTGGTGATCCCTCTATTGATAACTAAAGGTATATAGAGGATAATCAGGACCCCCTTTCTTTTGTTGATTGCCTTTCTAGTGATGACTAAAGATCTATATAGAAGAAAAATTAACTCCTGCCTCCCCCTGTGATCCCTCTTGTGATAACTAAAGATCTCTATAGAAGAATGAGGACCTCCTTCAGCCTGCTGGTGATCCATCTATTGATAAATAAAGATATACAGTATATAAAAGAATCAAGACCTCCATCCTCTTGCTAGAGATCCCTATAGTGATATACAGATCTTTATTAAAGGAATCAGGATCTCTTGCTGGTGTTCCCTCTATTGATAACTAAAAGTATATAGAGGAGAATCAGGACCCCCTTTCTCTTGCTGATTGCCCCCCTAATGATGACTAAAGATCTATATAGAGGAAATAGGAACTCCTCCCTCCTGATGATGACCCCTCTTGTGATAACTAAAGATCTACAGGAGAATCAGGACCCCCTTCCTCTTGCTGGTGATCCCTCTATTGATAACTAAAGATCAGGACCCCTTTCTCTTGCTGATTGCCCCTATAATAATGACTACAGATCTATATAGAGGAATCAGGACCTCCTTCTACCTGATTATGACCTCCCTAGAGATACTTAGACATTTATAGGAGAATCAGGACCCCCTTCCTCTTGATGGTAATCCCGTTAGAGATACACTCCAGAATTTGATACACTTTTCTCACAACATGGCCAATCTGTTTACTCATTTTACAATCATCTGGAATTGGCATCCTCAGATTTTTTTTCCTCTGTAGCTCTGGACAAAGTATACCTTCAATATTGTAGTCTATCAAGGGAATTGTTTTCCCTACAGGCAATATTTTACAATGAAACATTGAGATAGTTTCCATTGTTTTGACAAAACAGCCATGCCAAGTCATGTTCCATTATAAACACCTCCAGGAATATCAACCCTATTACACACCATTGTGTCATTAGAAAATTACCCACCTAACCTTCAATTATGTCCCTTACATATACTGTAAAGTAAATAGAACAGGACCTAGTACAGAACCTTGTGAAACATCATTAGTGACTAGTCTCTGTCTGAATAAACCCCATTTACAACCACATTCTTGTATCTATCATTTAGCCAACCTTGTATCCACTGAACCACCCAAGGGTGGTCCTAACTTTTACAACTTTTGTATTATATTATTATGTAGAACTGTATCAAATGCCTTGCTGAAATAAAGATAGACTATGTCCACAGAACCACCCTGCTCCAAAACATTAGCAATATAGTCAGAAAATTAAATCAGATATGTCTGACATGATCTACCCTCCATAAAGCCATGCTGCTTTGTGTCCAGCAAATTGTGTTCTCCTTCTTCTTGTTCTTCTTCTGCAAATTGCTGCTTTGTGTCCAGCAAATTGTGTGATTGTAATTGATTAACTCCTCCTCCTCCTTCTTCTTCTACTTCTTCTTCTTCTTCTCATGATCTACCCTCCAGAAAGCCATGCTGCTTTGTGTCCAGCAAATTGTGTGATTGTAATTGATTAATTATTTTTTCTCCTTCTCCTTCTCCTTCTCCTCCTTCTCCTTCTCTATCTCCTTCTCCTTCTTCTCCTTCTTCTCCTCCTTCTCCTTCTCTATCTCCTTCTTCTAATTCTCCTTCTTCTCTATCTCCTTCTCCTTCGAATTCTCCTTCTCCTTAACTATCTCCTTCTCTGTCTCCTTATCCTTCTAATTCTCCTTCTCCTTAACTATCTCCTTCTCTGTCTCCTTCTACTTCTAATTCTCCTTCTCCTTAACTATCTCCTTCTCTGTCTCCTTCTACTTCTAATTCTCCTTCTCCTTAACTATCTCCTTCTCTGTCTCCTTCTCCTTCTAATTCTCCTTCTCCTTAACTATCTCCTTCTCTGTCTCCTTCTCCTTCTAATTCTCCTTCTCCTTAACTATCTCCTTCTCTGTCTCCTTCTCCTTCTAATTCTCCTTCTCCTTCTAACTCTTCTAATTCTCCTTCTCCTTCTCATTCTCTATCTCCTTCTCCTTCTTCTCCTTCCTCTTCTTCTACTGCTTCCTCTTCTTCCTCTTCTTCCTCTTCTTTTTCTTCTTCCTCTTCTTCTTCTTCCTCTTCTTCTTCTTCCTCTTCTTCTTCTTCCTCTTCCCAACAGTTTATGTAGCACTTTACAATATAAACGGGGACAGTACCAATAAAATACAGTTCAATACAGAAGGAATAGGAGGTCGCGGCTCATGGAGCTTACAATCTAGAAGGAGGGGGAGGTGGTACAAAAGGTAATGTCTGCGGGGGATAATCTGATGGAGTTGACTCAAGTACAGTTCTTAGGTGGAGGTGGGGTAGGCTTCCATGAATAAATTCCAAGAATCCCCTAAAGGCAGACAAGGTAGGAACTGACCGCTCATACTGGGGCAGGGAGTTCCAGAGGATGAGAGTGAATCAGTTTGACTACACCCTTATTACCCTTTCTTACCAATGCATAGCTGTGAAACAGGGTTAAATTGGATTTGAACCCTAACTAAAAAACATTAATTTGCTAAACATTATGGATGATAGACCAGGTTGTAATGGACCTGCCACCTCAGGTGGTGTCGCTGTGCAGCCTGGACTCAGAGTACTACTGCATTGTACAGCATTGTGCTTCCACTCACAGTAATTCATTTTTGCAAATAGATATCCTCACTCTGGATGCATGGAATTTCTCAGGGTAGGTTTCCTGATGGTGACAAAACTTGACCATTCCTTTGTAATGTGTTTTGAAACACCCACTTAATGTCTCTGTTTGCCAAGGTGACAACACAGGAGCAATATTGGAAAACAGAGAGAGAGGGTTGTCACCCTATAACAAGAAGCGCCTGAGAAAGGACCTTCATGCCAGGATCACCAGGTAATGTTTAATTCAAAGCTGCACATTTTAAAAGACTGAAATCACAATAAGATGATAAAGCATAAATGAGATTTTGGTGATTAGGTGTACAAGTGTCATAAAATTTTGTGTACAGAGCAATGATGATCCATTTCTCAATCTCCTATTAACCACTTCCTGCCCGGCCATTGCATATAAATGGCCGGACGGTGGCAGTGCAGGGTTGGGTGGCTTTTTATAGATGGCCTCCCCGCACCCTGCTTGTGCCCGCTCCCTCGGAGCGTGCAGTACCGCGATCCGGTGCCCGCTGTGTCCTCCGGACACAGTGAAACACTGATCGTTGGACGGGACATCTGTACGAGGTCCCGATCATGTGATCACTGATTGGCCAATCAGTGATCACATGCAAAGTAGTAAGTAAGATGTCACTTGTGACATCATTGCTTACTACGTGTGAAATCTGTGAATGATCACAGAGGTCACATGGTACAAGGCTATTCACAACAGCCTTGTGCCATGTGACAAGCTGTGACCAATCACAGCTCACTCAGTACTTCTCAATGAGTGCAAGAATGCAGACAGAGAGAAAGAGAAATGATTGATTTTACATCCTATATGGGTGTAAAAGCAATCAGTGTAAAAAAATAAATAAATCTTCATCACCCCCCACAAGTAGTACATGGTGACACTGTACTGCTAGGGTGACAGTATGTAAAAAAAAATAAATAAATAAAAAATAATAATATAAAAAAAAAAATAAAAATGTAAAAAAAAATGTTTAAAAATGATAATTTTTGGTTATAAACTAATTTGGATTTTTTTTTTTTACTAAAAAGATAACAGAATAAATTTTGGCAAAGATTTATGATGAAATATTATTTATTTGCAAAATTTTATTAAAAAAAACACTTTTTTTCAAAATGTTTGGACATTTTCATTTACATAGCAAAAAAAATAAAAATCCCAGTGGTGAATAAATACCACCAAAATAAAGCTTTATCTGTCTCAAAAAATGGTAAAAAATTAATTTGGGTACAGTGTTGCATGACCGCGCAATTGTCATTCAAAGTGTGATAGCGCTGAAAGCTGAAAATTGCCCTGGACAGGAAGGGGGGGGAAGTGTCCGGTCTGGAAGTGGTTAAAAGATACGCACCAGAAATGTGACAAATTTTAATTGTGATTCCATTATTTCCGGGTTTCTGCCCATTTTCTTATGCCTCTACTGCCACATTATGCAAGATTTTTTTTTTTCAGTAGTGATTATTCAAATGAAGAATAACCATCAATGTATTATCTTCCAAAATGTCAGAAAACTTTAAAAATGAGCCAAGAAAATCCCCAGCGGAGAATTGTTTGTGATGTGTAAATGTTATTAGGGTACGTCCATAAAGGGGAAAGGATCAGACTTATTTCATGGGCAACGTGCTTGATACATCATTTCACCAAGATCCATCGCTGCAAAATAAATACGAATAAAATGATCAGTTTATAGTTAAGGCCGGGCTGTTTATTGTCTGTGCTACAGTAAAAAAGCATCCCGTAATAACCTCATTAAAAAGATTTTTACTTAAACATGCTGTCTGATTTCCAAGGGTCTGTTCTTTGTCTAGTTAAGATCTTCATAAATCCACAAAGTCATTTACTATAAATTTATATCACGGAGACTGCAGTTATGCTCGCAATATAGAAACACTGATGACTGAAGGTGTAATAATTTAAATGAGTTCATTTGTACCTTTGGAAATATCTTGTCTGAGCAAGCGGATAAAGCTGGGACAGGGAAAAAAGGGTCAATTTAAAGGCCAGCTCCACCTTTTGCAATCATGCTATACCTGTTCCTATGCAAATTATAGTGCAGTTTTTTTTCTTCCAAAATGCAACATTGAAAATACGCATTTATTTTTGTATTTGGACTTTAAAATTTTACATAATAATTAAAATGGGTTTTTAATTTTTTTTTCTGCAAAATGAAAAAATTGCAACTGTGCATTTATTGTTTTTTTTCTGTAAAAGGCGGACTTAGCCTTTACATGTTTACATTAATTCATTCTATTTAACGCCATGGTGTTAAAAAACAGTATTTGATGAAATACTCACCCATGCAGTCTCCTGCAGTATTTTTTTTTCTATTACTAGATATCCTCAGCCAGGTCAGGATGTTAACTTGCTGGACATCTTTATTTTTTAAACTGCAACTTTAAAACTGAGGCTTGCACAGTGGCATCACCCGAGGTGGTAGGTCCATAACAACCTGGGCTCTAAGTAGGCAAGTTGAACAATGCTGGTCATCATTCAACTGGAAAACTGAGGACATCCAGTTGTGAAAATGAATTATTATGGGTGGAAGCTCAGTGCTGTGCAATGCAGCAGTACTCTGAGTCTAGGCTGCACCATAACACCACCTGAGTTAGTAGGTCCATGACAACCTAGGCTCTGAGTAGAGGGTTGAACCACACTGGTCATCAGTCAACTGGAAAACTGAGGACATCCCGTTGTGAAAATGAATTATTATGGGTGGAAGCTCAGTGCTATGCAATGCAGCAGTACTCTGAATCTTACCTGCACAATGACACCACCTGAGTTTGTAGGTCCATGACAACCTAGGCTCTGAGTAGAGGGTTGAACCACACTGGTCATCAGTCAACTGGAAAACTGAGGACATCCAGTTGTGAAAATTATTATTATGGGTGGAAGCTCAGTGCTGTGCAATGCAGCAGTACTCTGAGTTTAGGCTGCACAATGACACCACCTGAGTTAGTAGGTCCATGACAACCTAGGCTCTGAGTAGAGGGTTGAACCACACTGGTCATCATTCAACTGGAAAACTGAGGACATCCAGTTGTGAAAATGAATTATTATGGGTGGAAGCTCAGTGCTATGCAATGCAGCAGTTCTCTGAGTCTAGGCTGCACAATGACACCACCTGAGTTTGTAGGTCCATGACAACCTAGGCTCTGAGTAGAGGGTTGAACCACACTGGTCATCAGTCAACTGGAAAACTGAGGACATCCAGTTGTGAAAATGAATTATTATGGGTGGAAGCTCAGTGCTATGCAATGCAGCAGTTCTCTGAGTCTAGGCTGCACAATGACACCACCTGAGTTTGTAGGTCCATGACAACCTAGGCTCTGAGTAGAGGGTTGAACCACACTGGTCATCAGTCAACTGGAAGACTGAGGACATTCAGTTGCGGAAAGGAATTACTGTGGGTGACAGCTCAGTGCAGTGCAATGCAGTAGTACTCTGAAGGTGCATTGAAGGGTGATGGTTCTCATTCATTCCAAAAAGACTAAGGACATCCAGCTGCAAAAAAGGAATTACTGAAGGGACAGCTCCAGACTGACAATGAATATTGTGGCATATTTTTTTTTTTTAACTTGCTGGACATCTTTATTTTTTAAACTGCAACTTTAAACCTGAGGCTTGTTTAACACACTTTTTCTAAATATCTTCTGGCTGTTCCAGTAGTATCATGGACAGGGGCGGACTGACAACTCATGGGGCCCCCGGGCAATAGGGGATCATGGGGCCCCTGTGTCCTTGCCCATACCCAAAAAGCCTATGAAAAAGCCAATGAAAGGTACCAGGGGCATCTCATGGTGTCCCCTACTGACCCCGGGCCCTCGGGCAGTGCCCTAGTGCTCGAATGGTCAGTCCGCCCCTGATCATGGATCCCATCCTTCCTTTCCTCTGGTTCTTACTCCTGCACTAATGAGATACGAGTGCTGTTCAGTACAATAGTATTTTGGGCCCAGGGTGATTGATAATGTTGCTCTATAGGTTGGATCTATAACAGGGGCGGACTGACAACTCATGGGGCCCCTGGGCAATAGGGGATCATGGGGCCCCTGTGTCCTTGCCCATACCCAAAAAGCCTATGAAAAAGCCAATGAAAGGTACCAGGGGCATCTCATGGTGTCCCCTACTGACCCCGGGCCTTCGGGCAGTGCCCTAGTGCTCGAATGGTCAGTCCGCCCCTGATCATGGATCCCATCCTTCCTTTCCTCTGGTTCTTACTCCTGCACTAATGAGATACGAGTGCTGTTCAGTACAATAGTATTTTGGGCCCAGGGTGATTGATAATGTTGCTCTATAGGTTGGATCTATAACAGGGGCGGACTGACAACTCATGGGGCCCCTGGGCAATAGGGGATCATGGGGCCCCTGTGTCCTTGCCCATACCCAAAAAGCCTATGAAAAAGCCAATGAAAGGTACCAGGGGCATCTCATGGTGTCCCCTACTGACCCCGGGCCCTCGGGCAGTGCCCTAGTGCTCGAATGGTCAGTCCGCCCCTGATCATGGATCCCATCCTTCCTTTCCTCTGGTTCTTACTCCTGCACTAATGAGATACGAGTGCTGTTCAGTACAATAGTATTTTGGGCCCAGGGTGATTGATAATGTTGCTCTATAGGTTGGATCTATAACAGGGGCGGACTGACAACTCATGGGGCCCCTGGGCAATAGGGGATCATGGGGCCCCTGTGTCCTTGCCCAAACTCAAAAAAGCCTATGAAAATGGTACCAGGGGCATCTCATGGGGCCCCCTACTGACCCCGGGCCCTCGGGCAGTGCCCGAGTTTCCAAATGGTCAGTCCACCCCTGCACCCAAGACAGTTACGTACAACCATTGTATTTAATTTACAGTAAAGCAATGTCTATGTCTCCATCTCCTAATTAAACATACAGAGGAGATACATGACAAAGTCTAATTGTGATTCCATTATTTCCAACTTTCCTCCCATTTTCTCCTGCGTCTGCTGTCAAATTATACATGGACCTTTTTTTTTTTAAAGTAATGAATATTCAAATGAAAAATAACCATCAAGGTAATATCTTCAGACATGTCAGATAGCATCAAAAGTGATCCAAGAAAATCCCTGGCAGAGACATTTTTTGTGATGTGTAAATGTTATTAGGGTACGTCCATGAAGGGGAAATGATCGGACTGATTTTATGGGCAACGTGCTTGATAGATCATTTCACCAAGATCCAGCGCTGCAAAATAAATACGGATAAAATGATCCGCTTATAGTTAAGGCCGGGCTGTTTATTGTCTGTGCTACAGTAAAAAAGCATCCCGTAATAACCTCATTAAAAAGATTTTTACTTAAACATGCTGTCTGATTTCCAAGGGTCTGTTCTTTGTCTAGTTAAGATCTTCATAAATCCACAAAGTCATTTACTATATATACAGTGTTTATATCATGGAGACTCGCAGTATAGACGCACTGATGACTGAAGGTTTTATGGTCATTTACTGTAAATTGTGTCATTGGGACCTGTGGGAATATTGGACAAGTGGATAAAGTTGGGACAGGGAGGAACTCCAGTTTTTGTGCCCAGCACAAAAACAATTTAAAAAAACAACATGATGCAATACTCACCTTCAGGCTTCATGCACACTAGCATTTTTTTAGCTCAAAAGGTGTTGGAAAGAACGCTGGATAAAAAACGCTGGTAATAGTGTTTTTTTAACCTCTTCATGCAAATGTACGGCCTCCTGGCGTCTGGGCCTAGACGCACATTTGCGTTCTATTTAAAAAGAATATATGTGCTGAGAGAGCGCTCCCAGCACACATGTCTGGTACTCTCGGAAAGGTCCCGATCTCCTCTTTCGATCGGGACCTTTCCCAATCATGTGACCGACATGACGGCGTGTCACGGCGGTCACATGACCCTAAACCCCGCCCCGCCTCCTGGCTTCTGAAACCCTTAAAGGGCTGGGAGGCGCCGGCGTTAAGCGGTTAATAGTGTTTTAATTTATTAAAATTTTTTAAATTAATGTTTATTTATTTCAGGTACTTATATATCGCCGTCAATTTACGCAGCACTTTACATATATATTGTACATTCACATCAGTCCCTAACCCTCAAGGGGCGTACAATCTAAGGTCCCTAACTCACATTCATACATACATATACTAGGGACAATATAGACAGGAGCCAATTCACCTACCAGCATGTCTTTGGAGTGTGGGAGGAAACCGGAGTATCCGGAGGAAACCCACGCAGGCACAGGGAGAAAATGCAAACTCCAGGCCAGGGGCGGACTGACAACTCATGGGGCCCCCGGGCGATAGGGGATCATGGGGCCCCTGTGTCCTTGCCCACACCCAAAAAAGCCTACAAAAGGTACCAGGGACATCTCATGGGGCCCCCTACTGAACCCGGGGCCCTCGGGCAGTGCCCTTGTTCCCCAATGCTCAGTCCGCCCCTGCTCCAGGCAGGTGGTTCCATGGCTGGGATTCAAACCAACGCTCCCAGTACTGCCAGGTAGAAGTGCTAACCATTTAGCCATTGTGCTGTCCAAATTAAATGCGTTTAATTAGCACTATATGTAAAAAACAGATAGAAAAGTCTTTTAGGAGCATTTAGCTTTTTTTTCTGCTGGAAAAATGCTCCAAAAACTCTACAAAACTATTATTATTATATATTTCAGGTACTTATATAGCGCCCTCAATTTACACAGCGCTTTACATATATATTGTACATTCACATCAGTCCCCGCCCCCGAGGAGCATACAATCTAAGGTCCCTAACTCACATTCATACATACACATACTAGGGACAATTTAGACAGGAGCCAATTCACCTACCAGCATGTCTTTGGAGTGTGGGAGGAAACCGGAGTACCTGGAGGAAACCCAATGCAAACTCCAGGCAGGTGGTTCCATGGCTGGGATTCGAACCAATGCCCCCAGTACTGCCAGGTAGAAGTGCTAACCATTTAGCCATTGTGCTGTAAATGTACATGTAAAAAACAGCTAGAAAAGTCTTTTAGGAGCATTTAGCTTTTTTTTTCTGCTGGAAAGATGCTCCAAAAACTCTACAAAACTATTATTATTATGTATTTCAGGTACTTATATATTGCCATCAATTTACACAGCACTTTACATATATATTGTACATTCACATCAGTCCCTAACCCTCAAGGGGCGTACAATCTAAGGTCCCTAACTCACATTCATACATACACATATTAGGGCCAATTTAGACAGGATCCAATTAACCTACCAGCATGTCTTTGGAGTGTGGGAGGAAACCAGAGTACCTGGAGGAAACCAATGCAGTCACAGAGAGAACATGCAAACTCCAGGCAGGTGGTGCAGTAGTGGGGATTTGAACCAGTGACCTGTGTACTGCCAGGTGGAAGCGCTAACCATTTAGCCACCGTGCTGCCCAAACTAATGCGTTTAATTTGCATTTTTACAGTACATGTAAAAAAAAGCTAGCAAAGGCTTTTAGGAACGTTTTAGTAGCGTTAAGCAACATTTAGGCGTATTTAGGAGCATTTAGCTTCTTTTTTTTTTCTGCTGGAAAGATTCTACAAAAACTCTACAAAACTATTTTTTTTACAGTACATGTAAAAAAAAAAGCTACAAAAGGCCTTTAGAAGCGTTTTAGTAGCGTTTAGGCGTATTTAGGAGCATTTAGCTTTTTTTTTTTCTGCTGGACAAATGCTCCAAAAACTCTACAAAACTATTTTTTTTCTGCTCCTAGACTCTGAAGCTCAAAAATGCTAACAGCCTAAAATAGTGTGCATGAACACATAGTATAACAATAGTTAGCTTCTAGGAGCAAAAAATACATAAAAAGTGCTAGTGTGCATGGAGCCTCAATCTGGAATGATCCTCTGGAGTAAAATCTAATATTTTGATATACACAAGCCACACATCCACAAGAACTTAGAAAAACAATCGTGGACTGAAAAAATCAAGCCCAACATAAGAAACAACAGACCTTACTGACTTTGCATGGGAGACCCCACATGTTTATAAAACAAAAAAAAAATTTATTGTACACATTAAAAAGATATAGGTTAAAACAAAATATAAAAGAACACGCCCCCAAGTAGCCCAAAGGACTGTCAGGGCTGAAGATAAGTAGTTTCGGTGTGGCGGGCAGCATGACGTCTTTGCTAATAGAATGATGACCCTTCTTCAATGCTTCCTCCATTTACTGCTTGGATATATCCGTACCTTACTGGTTACCAAATGTTTTCTTTGTTGGACATCGCTTTACTGTATTGCTGTACCTTGTCTATTCATATAGAATTTATACGTATGTCTGATAATGGAAATATTGGTGTGTCCTCGCAACTACATGGCTTTGGTTAACTTACTTTCTACCTACCTGCTCTATGCTTTGCAATTTACATTTCTGCGCTTCTGGGCTGCCCGCTACATGTCTTGCCTGATGGGGGTCTCAGTCCTAGTGCCCCTGCGGCTGCCCCCCATATGGAGGAAAAATATATCTGAAATATATTTTTAAAATATTGTTACCAAATATATTGACATATAATTGAAATACTACAATTTTGGCCACATTCAATATATTTCAAAATATATATATAAATACATATATATATATATATATATATATATATATATATATATATTTATACATACATATACTGCATGTTGAAATGCGTTTTTATTACAAAATATATGAAAAACATTTTTAAAAATACACTTGAAATATACGGTATGTCTTTAAAAATACAAATCTACATTTTTGGAATGCAAATATATGTAAAAATATATGTTAAAATAACTTTTACATGTTAAAAAAATGTGAAGAATATATTTAAAAAACATGTATTTTTAAAAATAATTTTCATATATTTTGTGTTATATAAAAAACGCATTTCAACATGCAGTGTATATATATATATATACACAGTTGTGTTCAAGATAATAGCAGTGTGTTGAAAAAAGTGAATAAAGCTGAAAATCCTTCTAATAGCTTTTATTTCCATCCACACAAATGCATTGGGAACACGACACATTCTATTCCAAATCACAACATGAAGAAAAATACATCAAATTTGTGTTGTTCCTCTTAACAAATGGAAGAAAAGTGATTATTAGACGGTTCAAAAAAATCGCAGTGTTTGTATTCTTCTTTACAAACTCAAACATTCACTATATAAACTGAGAAATGTTTGAAGATTTTGCTTTCCTTTGAATGACTTCATGAATATTTGGTTGTAGCCGCACTGTTTCTGAGAACTGCTGTACATCTGTGTTGCATGGAGTCACCCAACTTCTGGCCCCTGTGATCAGGTATTCCAGCCCAGGATGATTGGACTACATTCCACAGTTCTTCTCTATTTCTTGGTTTTGCCTCAGAAACTGCATTTTTGATGTCACCCCACAAGTTTTCTGTTGGATTAAGATCCGGGGATTGGGCTGGCCACTCCATAACGTCAATCTTGTTGGTCTGGAACCAAGATGTTGCACATTTACTGGTGTGTTTGGGGTCGTTGTCTTGTTGGAACACCCATTTCAAGGGCATTTCCTCTTCAGCATAAGGCAGCATGACCTCTTCAAGTATTCTGATGGATTCAAACTGATCCATGATCCCTGGTATGCGATAAATAGGCCCAACACCGTAGTATGAGAAACATCCCCATATCATGATGCTTGCACCACCATGCTTCACTGTCTTCACAGTGTACTGAGCTCCACCCAAAAGGGGAAGTTCCGCTTTAAGGACTGCTCCCCCACTCCCTATTAAGGATTGGCACCTTTGGGGGGTGGGGGGGAGTGGGTAATCCAAATTTGACAGGTACCTAGGCGATCAGAAACAGAAGGTATTCTCCCTCCCTGTAGTCTTTTGGGACATGAATGGTCCAGAAGACTACAGGACCATTCATGAAGCGCAGCGCTACTCGCGCATGCGCAGTGGGTACCCGGCTGTGAAGCCGCAAGCTGTCACAGCCGGGTTGTCAAGGTCCTACCTTTTCCCAGAGGTTATGCTGCTCCAAGTCCTGGCATCCATCTTGGGTTTCTGCAAAGCATGGTGGGAGCCTTTTATGCTTTCAGGCCTCTGCGGTCCATCCCCCAGAGGGGTGTGGTTGATCACATTTAAGCCTGTTGTCTGCACTTGCTCTTTGCATTCCTGTCCTGTATGATTATGTTGCAACAAGCTCTTGTTCTACTCTCGTGGTTCTCCTGGAAACCGACTCAGCTTTGACTAAGACTATTCTCAGCCTTATCCCTTTATCTGACCTCCCGTTGCTGAACCCGGCTTGTGACCTGTGTAGTCTTGTCTACCGTCCAGTACTGTCTGTCCCGCTGTTATCGACCCAGCCTGTCTGACTACGCTATCGTTTCCCATCTGGTTCCCACCAGCTATACGCCATTGGCGGCGCCATTACTGCAGCTGGGGTGACTCGGGGGCCGCGACCTGGTTCCTGGCTGCGTCAAGTCCATCCCCACCATCAGGGGCCCTGGTGAAAGACAGGCTGGGGCTTAGAGTCCGTGCCCTGAGGGACTCCGGTCCGTGGGTGGTTAGTCGTCAGTCGGTGCATGACCCTGCCATTAGGCCTGCCTGTCCATTCCACCCAGGGGCGGACTGACAACTCATAGGGCCCCCGGGCAATAGGGGATCATGGGGCCCCTGTGTCCTTGCCCAAACTCAAAAAAGCCTATGAAAAAGGTACCAGGGGCATCTCATGGGGCCCCCTACTGACCCCGGGCCCTCGGGCAGTGCCTGAGTTTCCAAATGGTCAGTCCGCCCCTGATTCCACCGCTCCTGCCCTGACACGGGTGCTCACACTGAAGATGCCAGCCTCCTGGAATACAGGATGGCCGGTGAAATGGGCTGCGGGGGGGACACACCGCGGGACCGAGGGACAGGTAAGTGGCTGCTTTTTTACAGCGTGAGTGGAACTCCGCTTCAACTTCACTTATCAAATGTCTACTTAGTCAAAGGTCCAGCAAGAAAAATACAGGCAAGCGCAAGGTGAGCTCTACAGCACGTTATATAGGACCTGTATCACCTGAGACCAATTCACCCCGCCCCTTAATTAGCAGAATGAAGGAAGGCAAGGAAAAGAAGAAAAAAAATGTTATTTGAAAATTGACAGAAAAAGGGATTTAACCCCTTCCAGTCCGGACACTTTTACCCCCTTCCTGTCCAGGCCAATTTTCAGCTTTCAGCGCTATCACACTTTGAATGACAATTACGCGGTCATGCAAAAGTCCAAAAGTTTTGAAAAAAAGTGTTTTTCTTATAACATTTTGCAAATAAATAATATTTCATCATAAATCTTGGCCAAAATTGATTCCGTTATTTTGTTAGTAAAAAAAAATAACCCAAATTAGTTTATAACCAAAAATTATAATTTTTAAACATTTTTTTACATTTATTTTTTTTTTATATTATTGTTTATGTTTTTTTTTTTTTACATACTGTCATCCTAGCAGTACAGTGTCACCATGGTTACACTGTACTACTTGTGGGGGGTGATGAAGATTTTTTTTTTTTTTTTTACACTGATTGCTTTTACACCCATAAAGGCTGTAAAAGCAATAATGTCTCCTTCTCTCTGGCTGCATTCTTGCAGCCATTGAGAACTACTGTGTGAGCTGTGATAGGTCACAGCTTGTCACATGGTACAAGGCTGTTGTGAATGGCCCTGTACCATGTGATCATTCACAGATTTCACACTTAGTAAGCAGGGGCGGACTGACCATTTGGAAATTCGGGCACTCCCTGAGGCCCGGGGTCAGTAGGGGGCCCCATGAGATGCCCCTGGTACCTTTTTCATATGCTTTTTTGAGTTTGGGCAGGGGCCCCATGATCCATGAGTTATCAGTCCGCCCTGGTAGTAAGCAACGGTGTCAGAAGTGACATCTTGTTTACTACTCTGCATGTGATCACTGATTGGCCAATCAGTGATCACATGATCAGGACCTCGCATAGAGGTCCCGCCTGACGATCGGTATTCCACTGTATCTGGAGGACACAGCGGGCACCGAATCGCGGTGCTGCGCGCTCCCAGGGAGTGCGCACAAGCAGGGGGCGGGGAGGTTGTTAAAAAGTAAAAGCTTTTAACAAGACCCCAAAGAAGAAAATAAAACAACTACAAGCACCAGCAATCCCCAGCAGTCAAAAGTAAAACTTTTTCACTTTCCACTCAAATTTCCCACTCTTTTTAGCTATCAGCCAGCAAAAAACATTCTTTTATCTTTTGTTTTAATCTTTGTCTTTTTAATGTGTACAATAAATGTTATTATGTTTTATAAACATTTGATGTCTCCCATACTAAGCCAGTAAAGTCTGTTGTTTCTTATGCTGGGACTTGACTTTTCCAGTCCACGTCTTTTCCTTTTCTATTCTCGTCAGTATTTCTTTTCCGGTGTAGCGGCAAGTTCCCCCATGAACATGTGTGTCCCTGACGCATCTGCGCATGTCACGGTTTTCGGCAGCAGTAGGCGATCACCGATCAGCATCCATAGCACAGAACTGCCACATTTAAGAAATTAATTATTATTATTAACCATCTCAATACCGGGCAATTTTCCCTCTTCCTGCCCAGGCCAGTTTTCAGGTTTCAGCGCTCTCACACTTTGAATGACAATTGCGCGGTCATACAACATTGTACCCAAACTAAAATGTTATCATTTTCTTCACACAACTAGAGCTTTCTTTTGGTGGTATTTAATCACCGCTGGGGTTTTTATTTTTTGCTAAATTAACAAAAAAAGACTAAAAATTTTGAAAAAAAAACACGTTTTTCTGTTATAAAAGTTTACAAATAAATAATTGTTCTTCATAAATTTAGGCCGAGATGTATTCTGCTACATGTCTTTGGTGAAAATAACCCAAATTAGGATGTATTATTTAGTTTGTAGGAAAGTTATAGAGTTCACAAACTATGGTATAGATCTGAATATTGATCAATCCTGAAGTACTGACAGCCAATCTAATTTCCTGAGGACCAAGAATGTCAGAACAGTACAGTTATCCCCAAATGTCAGAACAGTACAGATATCCCCCAAATGTCAGGACGGTACAGATATCCCCCAAATGTCAGGACAGTACAGATATCCCCCCAAATGTCAGGACAGTACAGATATCCCCCCAAATGTCAGAACAGTACAGATATCCCTCAAATGTCAGGACAGTACAGATATCCACCAAATGTCAGAACAGTACAGATATCCCCCAAATGTCAGAACAGTACAGATATCCCCCAAATGTCAGGACAGTACAGATATCCCCCAAATGTCAGGACAGGACAGATATCCCCCAAATGTCAGGACAGTACAGATATCCCCCAAATGTCAGAACAGTACAGATATCCCCCAAATGTCAGGACAGTACAGATATCCCCCAAATGTCAGGACAGGACAGATATCCCCCAAATGTCAGGACAGTACAGATATCCCCCAAATGTCAGGACAGGACAGATATCCCCCAAATGTCAGGACAGTACAGATATCCCCCAAATGTCAGAACAGTACAGATATCCCCCAAATGTCAGGACAGTACAGATATCCCCCAAATGTCAGAACAGTACAGATATCCCCCCAAATGTCAGAACAGTACAGATATCCCCCAAATGTCAGAACAGTACAGATATCCCCCAAATGTCAGGACAGTACAGATATCCCCCAAATGTCAGGACAGTACAGATATCCCCCAAATGCCAGCACAGTACAGATATCCTCCAAATGTCAGAACAGTACAGATATCCCCCAAATGTCAGCACAGTACAGATATCCTCCAAATGTCAGAACAGTACAGATATCCCCCAAATGTCAGGACGGTACAGATATCCCCCAAATGTCAGCACAGTACAGATATCCTCCAAATGTCAGAACGGTACAGATATCCCCCAAATGTCAGGACGGTACAGATATCCCCCAAATGTCAGGACGGTACAGATATCCCCCAAATGTCAGGACGGTACAGATATCCCCCAAATGTCAGGACGGTACAGATATCCCCCAAATGTCAGGACGGTACAGATATCCCCCAAATGTCAGGACGGTACAGATATCCCCCAAATGTCAGGACAGTACAGATATCCCCCAAATGTCAGAATAGTACAGATATCCCCCAAATGACCCTTTTTTGCAGAGTAGACAGTCTGACGTACTTCATAAGAGGAATGGCGAGTTTTTTGAAGTTGTATTTTTTTTATCATAATTTTTCGGAAAATTAAAAAATTAAAAAAATTATTTTCACTATTTTTTTTTTACATATTGTCACCAGTGCAGTACAGCGTCATCCTATAACTGTGATGGCAGTGAACAGTGACAGTATGAAAAAAAAAATATATATATAGTTTTTATTTTATTATTTTTCATTTTTTATTACTTTGTACTACTTTGGGGAAGTGATCAGTTTTTTTTTGTTTTTTTTTACCCAATTTGCTTATAGCAAAGAATTACTTTGCTATAAGCAAGCATTTACCTGAATGACATCGATTCATTCAGCGTTTTTTTTTTTTTTTTGTGTTTAGCTGTGATTTGGCCACAGCTAATCACATGACATGTGCATGTGACCTGCTGTGACCATTCACAGCTAGGCACTAGTATACAATGGATGGCATGAATGAAGCCATCCATTGTATACAACTGTCATGTGACCTGCTGGGATTGGTCACAGCAGGTCACATGGTACCGGCAACAGGGGCCGGTTCTCAGATCTGTCATCGGCCGTGTCCGAGGTACACGGCCAGTGATAGATCGCGCCGCTGTGTGGCGCTGCAACCGCATGAGTTGCGCATGTGCGGGAGGACGCCAAATGGCGTACACCCCGGAAAGCTAATGCATTTTTGCGGCCGCCAAACGGCTATAGGACGGGCGGCTAATGGTTAATTATTCTGATTATTATAATTATGAATTAATTAGTTAACAAAAGTCAGAAGTTGCCACGAAGGGGTTAATTCAAGATGGCAGTTTAATAATCGTTTGATCGTGACTGAAACTGTGACATGCGCAGGTGCGTCAGGGACACACATCTTCATGGGGGACCTCATCTTGTCGCTACACCGGCACCGCATGTCCTCCGCCAGCTCAGGCTGTTATAAGTCCACTCGTGCAGAACTTCTCAACCTTTTTAGGTTGAAAAACCCTTTAAAAGTATACAAAATCCCAAGGTGACCCAGTCTAAAATTAAAAAAACGTGAATGTTCTCATAAGCAGTTAGAGCAGTCTTGTGACTTCTATCAGTGCCCAGCCAAGCTTATAGGAGGAGTTTTCTTTCTGCTCTAGGAGGATGCAGAACCCCTGACCTCTGACTGGACATCGCTAATTGGCCCTGTGCTGATCACATGCACTCTCACAAGAAAAAAACAAAAATACACACTAAACTGAGCATGTGTAGAGTGACTCCACACAATGTCTTATCAGGAGATAAGAGGGGGGCACTGGAAGAAGGGGAGGATCAGAGAATTCAGGATCAAACAGCATTTTTACACAATGCAGAGGATTAACCCCTTAGGTTCCACAGTGAGTATAACAAGCATGCTTTCCTGCATCTACAGACTGATTGTACTGCTGGGGGTTTAGTAACACTTTAACCACTTCCTGTCTGGCCCATGTATATAAACGGCCTCCCCGCCCTGTACTTGTGCACACTCCCTGGGAACAGGGGCGGACTGACCATTTGGAAACTCTGGCACTGCCCGAGGGCCCGGGGTCAGTAGGGGGCCCCATGAGATGCCCCTGGTACCTTTTTCATAGGCTTTTTTGAGTTTGGGCAAGGACACAGGGGCCCCATGATCCCCTATTGCCCAGGGGCCCCATGAGTTGTCAGTCCGCCCCTGCCTGGGAACGCACAGCAACACGATCCAGTGCCTGCTGTGTCCTCCGGACAGTGAAATACCGATTGTCGGACGGAACCTCTGTGCGAGGTCCCGACCATATGATCAATGATCGGCCAATCAGCGATCACATGCAGAGTAGTAAGCAAGATGTCACTTCTGACATCATTGCTTACTACTAGTGAAATCTGTGAATGATCACAGAGATCACATGGTACAGGGCTATTCACAGCAGCCTTGTACCATGTGACAAGCTGTGACCAATCACAGCTCTCACAGTATTTCTCAATGGCAGCAAGAATGCAGCCGGAGAGAAGGAGAAATGATTGCATTCACAGCCTTTATGGGTGTAAAAGCAATCAGTGTAAAAAAAAAAAAATCTTTATTACCCCCCACAAGTAGTACAGTGTCACCATGGTGACACTGTACTGCTAGGGTGACAGTATGTAAAAAAATAAAAAATAAAATAAATAATAATATAAAAACAAATGTAAAAAAAATGTTTAAAAACTAATTTGGGTTACTTTGTTTTTACTAAAAAGATTACGGAATACATTTTGGCCGAGATTTATGATGAAATATTATTTATTTGCAAAATTTTATAAGAAAAACACTGTTTTCAAAATTTTTGGACTTTTTCATTTACATCCCAGCGGTGAATAAATACCACCAAAATAAAGCTTTATCTGTCTCAAAAAATGCTAAAAAAATGCATGACCGCTCAATTGTCCTTCGAAGTGTGATAGCGCTAAAAGCTGAAAATTGGCCTGGACAGGAAGGGGGTGAAAGAAAACGAATGCAGCCATCACACCTAAGGACTGGTTTACCTGCAATATATCTCATTTTTCATTTTCCAGTTTAGATACACCTGAAGACCTGAGCTGGTGTACAGCATTTGCTGTATGCTTTTCAAGGCTTCATATTTCAGTTTTGCCCGGAGTATACCTTTTACATTCACAGAATAAATTCCTCGAAAGTCTTTCAGATTCATTATCCGTCAAGCCCTGTTCAAAGAGTTTATATAGCAATTGCCTTGAAATTCATTTCTATATTATTATTTTTTCCTAGCTGTGCGATTTTCTAAAGCACAATATCTATTTTGTATTTCCTATGACCAAGCCGAGTAAATTCTTCAACATTTATAAAAAAAAAAAAGTACAATGCTAAATAAATTAAAAAAAAGAAAAAAAAAAAGGAAAAATTCCTTAATATATGCGAGGCTGTGCGATTTTCTAAAGCACAATACTTATTTTGTATTTCCTATGACCAAGCCGAGTAAATCCTTCAACATTTATAAAAAAAAATACAATGCTAAATAAAAATAAAAAAATAAAAAAAAAAAGGAAAAATTCTTTAATATATGTGTGGCTGTGTGATTTTCTAAAGCACAATATCTATTTTGGATTTCCTATGACCAAGCCGAGTAAATTATTCAACATTTATAAAAAAAAATACAATGCTAAATAAAAAATAAAATAATAAAAAAAAAAGGAAAAATTCTTTAATATATGTGTGGCTGTGTGATTTTCTAAAGCACAATATCTATTTTGTATTTCCTATGACCAAGCCGAGTAAATTCTTCAACATTTATAAAAAAAAAAAAAAGTACAATGCTAAATAAATTAAAAAAAAGAAAAAAAAAAAGGAAAAATTCCTTAATATATGTGAGGCTGTGCGATTTTCTAAAGCACAATACTTATTTTGTATTTCCTATGACCAAGCCGAGTAAATCCTTCAACATTTATAAAAAAAAATACAATGCTAAATAAAAAAAAAATAATAAAAAAAAAAAAGGAAAAATTCTTTAATATATGTGTGGCTGTGTGATTTTCTAAAGCACAATACCTATTTTGTATTTCCTATGACCAAACTATGTAAATTATTCAACATTTATAAAAAAAAGTACAATGCTACAAAAAAAAAAAAAAAAAAGGAAAAATTCCTTAATATATGTGAGGCTGGCCACAAGCCAAGGTTAGCCACAAGGTAAAAAAATATTGTGTTTTGGCTGTTGGCAAGCGTTTTTTTTTCCTAGCTGTGTGATTTTCTAAAGCACAATACCTATTTTGTATTTCCTATGACCAAGCCGAGTAAATTCTTCAACATTTATAAAAAAAAAAAAAGTACAATGCTAAATAAATTTAAAAAAAAAGAAAAAAAAAAAGGAAAATTTCCTTAATATATGTGAGGCTGTGCGATTTTCTAAAGCACAATACCTATTTTGTATTTCCTATGACCAAGCTGAGTAAATCATTCAACATTTATAAAAAAAAGTGCAATATTAAATAATAAAAAAAATTGAAAAAAAAAAGGAAAAATTCCTTAATATATGTGAGGCTGGCCGTAAGCCAAGGTTAGCCACAAGGTAAAAAAATATTGTGTCTTGGCTGTTGGCGAGGGGTTTTTTTCCTAGCTGTGCGATTTTGCTAAAGCACAATACCTATTTTGAATTTCCTATGACCAAGCCGAGTAAATTCTTCAACATTTATAAAAAAAAAAGTACAATACTGAATAAAAAAAATAATAAAAAAAAAAAGAAAAATTCCTTAATATATATGAGGCTGTGTGATTTTCTAAAGCACAATACCTATTTTGTATTTCCTATGACCAAGCTGAGTAAATCCTTCAACATTTTAAAAAAAAGTGCAATGCTAAATAATAAAAAAAAAATGAAAAAAAAAAAAAATTCCTTAATATATGCGAGGCTGGCCGCAAGCCAAGGTTAGCTACAAGGTAAAAAAAATATTGTGTGTTGGCTGTTGCTGGGTTTTTTTTTTTTTCCTAGCTGTGGAAAAATTCCTTAATATATATGAGGCGGTGTGATTTTCTAAAGCACAATACTTATTTTGTATTTCCTATGACCAAGCCGAGTAAATAATTCAACATTTATAAAAAAAAAAGTACAATGCTAAATAAATTTAAAAAAATAAAAAAAAAGGAAAAATTCCTTAATATATGTGAGGCTGGCCACAAGCCAAGGTTAGCCACAAGGTAAAAAAATATTGTGTCTTGGCTGTTGGCGAGGGTTTTTTTTTCCTAGCTGTGTGATTCCTATTTTGTATTTCCTATGACCAAGCTGAGTAAATTCTTCAACATTTATTAAAAATAGTGCAATGCTAAATAATAAAAAAAATAAATAAATAAAAGGAAACATTCCTTAATATATGTGAGGCTGTGCGATTTTCTAAAGCACAATACCTATTTTTTATTTCCTATGACCAAGCCGATGAAATTCTTCAACATTTATAAAAAGAAAGTACAATGCTAAATAAGAAAATAATAATAAAAAAAAGGAAAAATTCCTTAATATATGTGAGGCTGGCCACAAGCCAAGGTTAGCTACAAGGTAACAAAAAATATTGTGTGTTGGCGAGGGTTTTTTTTTTTCCTAGCTGTGCGATTTTCTAAAGCACAATACCTATTTTGTATTTCCTATGACCAAGCCGAGTAAATTATTCAACATTTATAAAAAAAAAAGTACAATGCTAAATAAATTTAAAAAAAAGAAAAAAAAAAAGAAAAATTCCTTATTATATGTGAGGCTAAATAAAAAAAAATTATTAAAAAAATAGAAAAGGTTAGCCAAAAGGTAAAAAAAATATTGTGTCTTGGCTGTTGGCGAGGGTTTTTTTTTTTTCCTAGCCGTGCGATTTTCTAAAGCACAATACCTATTTTGTATTTCCTATGACCAAGCCGAGTAAATTCTTCAACATTTATAAAAAAAAAGTACAATGCTAAATAAAAAAAAAATTAAAAAAAGGAAAAATTCCTTAATATATGTGAGGCTAAATAAAAAAAAATTATTAAAAAAAATAGAAAAGGTTAGCCAAAAGGTAAAAAAAATATTGTGTCTTGGATGTTGGCGAGGGTTTTTTTTTTCCTAGCCGTGCGATTTTCTAAAGCACAATACCTATTTTGTATTTCCTATGACCAAGCCGAGTAAATTATTCAACATTTATAAAAAATAGTGCAATGCTAAATAATAAAAAAAAAAATAATAAAAGGAAACATTCCTTAATATATGCGAGGCTGTGCGATTTTCTAAAGCACAATACCTATTTTGTATTTCCTATGACCAAGCCGAGTAAATTCTTCAACATTTATAAAAAAAAAGTACAATGCTAAATAAATTTAAAAAAATAAAAAAAAGGAAAAATTCCTTAATATATGTGAGGCTGGCCGCAAGTCAAGGTTAGCCACAAGGTAAAAAAATATTGTGTCTTGGCTGTTGGCAAGGGTTTTTTTTTTCCTAGCTGTGTGATTCTCTAAAGCACAATACCTACAGTTGCAAGAAAAAGTATGTGAACCCCTTGGGATTACGTGGAGTTTTGCATGAATTGGGCATAAAATGTGCTCTGAACGTCATCTAAGTCACAACAATAGAAGAACACAGTCTGCTGAACATAATACTACACAAACATTAGATGTTGCCATGGTTTAATTGCACATAACATGTAAACATTCACAGTGCAGGGAGGAAAAAGTATGTGAGGCCCTAGCTTAATGACTTCTCCCAGAGCTAATTGGAGCCAGAAGTGAGCCAACCTTGACTCCAATCAGTGTGATGATATTGGATGTGTTGCTGACAGCTGTCCTGCCTTTAAAAAACACACACCTGTTTTGGCTTTACTGGTTTCAAGAAGCACTGTCTGATGTGAACCATGTCTCACAGAAAAGAGCTCTTAGAAGACCTACGATCAAGAATTGTTGACTTGCATGAAGCTGGAAAGGGTTACAAAAGTATCTCCAAAAGCCTTGATGTTCATGTGTCCACGCTAAGACAGATTGTCTACAAATGGAGAGAGTTTAGCACTGTTGCTACTCTCCCTAGGCGTGGTCGTCCTGTAAAAATGACTGCAAGAGCACAGCGCAGAATGCTGCATGAGGTAAAGAAGAATCCCAGAGTGTCAGCTAAAGACCTACAGAAATCTCTGGCACATGCTAACATTTTTGTTGACACATCTACAATAAGGAAAACATTAAACAAGAATGGAGTACATGGGAGGACACCACGGAGGAAGCCATTGCTGTCCAAAAAGAATATTGCAGCACGTTTGAAGTTTGCAAAAGAGCACCTGGATGTTCCACAGCACTACTGGCAAAATATACTGTGGACAGATGAAACCAAGATTGAGTTGTTTGGGAAGAACACACAACACTATGTGTGGAGAAAAAAAGGCCCAGCACACCAACATCAAAACCTCATCCCCACTGTAAAACATGGCGGAGGGAGCATCATGGTTTGGGGCTGCTTTGCTGCCTCAGGGCCTGGACGGATTGTTGTCATTGATGGGAAAATGAATTCCAGAGTTTATCAAGACATTTTGCAGGAAAACGTACGACCATCTGTCCGCCAACTGAAGCTCCGCAGAGGATGGGTGATGCAACAGGACAATGACCCAAAGCATACAAGTAATTCAACAAAACAATGGCTGCAACAGCACAGAATACGCCTTCTGGAGTGGCCCAGTCAGAGTCCTGACCTCAACCCGATTGAAATGCTGTGGCATGACCTTAAGAGAGAAATTCAAACCAGACATCCCAAGACTATTGCTACACTGAAACAGTTTTGTGAAGAGGAGTGGTCCAAAATTACTCCAGATCGTTGTGCGGGTCTGATCTGCAACTACAGGAAATGTTTGGTTGAGGTTATTGCTGCCAAAGGAGGGTCAACCAGTTATTAAGTCCAAAGGTTCACATACTTTTTCCTCCCTGCACTGTGAATGTTTACATGTTATGTGCAATTAAACCATGGCAACATCTAATGCTTGTGTAGTATTATGTTCAGCAGACTGTGTTCTTCTATTGTTGTGACTCAGATGAAGTTCAGAGCACATTTTATGCCCAATTCATGCAAAACTCCACATAATCCCAAGGGGTTCACATACTTTTTCTTGCAACTGTATTTTGTATTTCCTATGACCAAGCCGAGTAAATTCTTCAACATTTATTAAAAATAGTGCAATGCTAAATAATAAAAAAAATAAATAAATAAAAGGAAACATTCCTTAATATATGTGAGGCTGTGCGATTTTCTAAAGCACAATACCTATTTTTTATTTCCTATGACCAAGCCGAGTAAATTCTTCAACATTTATAAAAAAAAAGTACAATGCTAAATAAAAAAATAATAATAAAAAAAAGGAAAAATTCCTTAATATATGTGAGGCTGGCCACAAGCCAAGGTTAGCTACAAGGTAACAAAAAATATTGTGCGTTGGCGAGGGTTTTTTTTTTTCCTAGCTGTGCGATTTTCTAAAGCACAATACCTATTTTGTATTTCCTATGACCAAGCCGAGTAAATTCTTTAACATTTATAAAAAAAAAGTACAATGCTAAATAAAAAAAAAATTAAAAAAAGGAAAAATTCCTTAATATATGTGAGGCTAAATAAAAAAAAATTATTAAAAAAAATAGAAAAGGTTAGCCAAAAGGTAAAAAAAATATTGTGTCTTGGATGTTGGCGAGGGTTTTTTTTTTCCTAGCTGTGCGATTTTCTAAAGCACAATACCTATTTTGTATTTCCTATGACCAAGCCGAGTAAATTATTCAACATTTATAAAAAAAAAAGTACAATGCTATATAAATTTAAAAAAAAGAAAAAAAAAAAGAAAAATTCCTTAATATATGTGAGGCTAAATAAAAAAAAATTATTAAAAAAATAGAAAAGGTTAGCCAAAAGGTAAAAAAAATATTGTGTCTTGGCTGTTGGCGAGGGTTTTTTTTTTTCCTAGCCGTGCGATTTTCTAAAGTACAATACTTATTTTGTATTTCCTATGACCAAGCCGAGTAAATTATTCAACATTTATAAAAAATAGTGCAATGCTAAATAATAAAAAAAAATAAAATAAAAGGAAACATTCCTTAATATATGCGAGGCTGTGCGATTTTCTAAAGCACAATACCTATTTTGTATTTCCTATGACCAAGCTGAGTAAATCCTTCAACATTTATAAAAAAAAAATACAATGCTAAATAATAAAAAAAATGATTAGAAAAAAAGAAAAATTCCTTAATATATGTGAGGCTGGCTGTAAGCCATGGTTAGCCACAAGGTAAAAAAATATTGTGTCTTGGCTGTTGGTGAGGGTTTTTTTTTTTCCTAGCTGTGCGATTTTCTAAAGCACAATACCTATTTTGTATTTCCTATGACCAAGCCGAGTAAATTCTTCAACATTTATTAAAAATAGTGCAATGCTAAATAATAAAAAAAATAAATAAATAAAAGGAAACATTCCTTAATATATGTGAGGCTGTGCGATTTTCTAAAGCACAATACCTATTTTGTATTTTCTATGACCAAGCCGAGTAAATTCTTTAACATTTATAAAAAAAAAGTACACTGCTAAATAAAAAAATAATAATAAAAAAAAGGAAAAATTCCTTAATATATGTGAGGCTGGCCACAAGCCAAGGTTAGCTACAAGGTAACAAAAAATATTGTGTGTTGGCGAGGGTTTTTTTTTTTTCTAGCTGTGCGATTTTCTAAAGCACAATACCTATTTTGTATTTCCTATGACCAAGCCGAGTAAATTCTTTAACATTTATAAAAAAAAAGTACAATGCTAAATAAAAAAAAAATTAAAAAAAGGAAAAATTCCTTAATATATGTGAGGCTAAATAAAAAAAAATTATTAAAAAAAATAGAAAAGGTTAGCCAAAAGGTAAAAAAAATATTGTGTCTTGGCTGTTGGCGAGGGTTTTTTTTTTCCTAGCTGTGCGATTTTCTAAAGCACAATACCTATTTTGTATTTCCTATGACCAAGCCGAGTAAATTATTCAACATTTATAAAAAAAAAAGTACAATGCTAAATAAATTTAAAAAAAAAGAAATAAAAAGGAAAAATTCCTTAATATATGTGAGGCTAAATAAAAAACAATTATTAAAAAAAAAAGAAAAGGTAAAAAAAATATTGTGTCTTGGCTGTTGGCGAGGGTTTTTTTTTTCCTAGCTGTGCGGTTTTCTAAAGCACAATATCTATTTTGTATTTTCTATGACCAAGCCGAGTAAATTCTTCAACATTTATAAAAAAAAAGTTCAATGCTAAATAAATTAAAAAAAAAAGAAAAAAAAAAGGAAAAATTCCTTAATATATGTGAGGCTAAATAAAAAAAAAATTATTAAAAAAAAATAGAAAAGGTTAGCCACAAGGTAAAAAAAATCTTGTGTCTTGGCTGTTGGCGAGGGTTTTTGTATTTAACCATATACTCAATATTCATTATATGGCGCGGGTACAAAGCTGGGATGAAATCCTTGACCTTGCTGATGGAATATTTACAAATAGCATGATGAAGTTGCAGCCGTAACAATTAATTTTACATAAATCTCCCGTTCCCTCTTGGTAGCTGCATGTAGCAAGACCCAAAGTTAAATGAAGGGAAATTGGAACACATTTATAAAGCGCATTAGCCTCGGCGCAGACTATTGACAGGTTATTTAGGCTACAGCGTATTTAAGGGTTGCTTATGCTGCAGTCAATAGAGTCTGAACAGATACGTTTCCTGGAAGCGGAGAAAAAAAAGAGCGAACCTTTCATACTTAGAAGTCGTTCTTTTGTCTGGGAAAACAAAAATAAAACATAAGCATGATTATTATATATCTGCAATACATGCAAATTCCCCAACGTGTTGTCTGTTTAACCCCTCGCCCTTCAGAGGAATTACCCCCCTTCCTAACCCGGCCATTTTTTGCGATACGGCGCTGCGTTACTTTAACGGTCATGCAATGCTGCACCCAAATTAAATTTACGTTCTTTTTTTTCCCCACAAATAGAGCTTTCTTTCAGTGTTATTAATCACATTTTTTAATGTTTGCTCTATAAACAAAAAAAGACCTAAAATTTTGAAAAAATAACTATATTTTTGACTTTTTGCTATTAAACATGTTCAGTAAAATAATGTAAAAAATCTTATTTCATCATAAATTTAGGCCAAACTGTATTCTGCTCCATGTCTTTGCTAAAAAAAAATCCTAATAGGTGTAAATGAATTGGTTTTTATTTTTTTGCTCTATAAACAAAAAAAGACCGACAATTTTGAAAAAAAAAAACTATATTTTTTACTTTCTGCTATTAAACATGTGCAGTAAAAATATAAAAAAAATCTAATTTTGTCATAAATTTAGGTCAAAATGTATTCTGCTCCATGTCTTTGCTAAAACAAAATCCTAATAGGTGTAAATAATTGTTTTTTTTTTTTTGCTCTATAAACAAAAAAAGACTGACAATTTTGAAAAAAAAACTATATTTTTTACTTTTTGCTTTTAAACATGTTCAGTAAAAAAATTTAAATGTTTAATTTTGTCATAAATTTAGGCCAAAATGTATTCTGTTCCATGTCTTTGCTAAAAAAAATCCTAACAGGTGGCCCTCGAACCCCTTGTGTATTGTTTTGTTACTGTATTGTCTCATGTTCTGTCCCCCCTATAATGTACAGCGCTGAGCAAACCTTCTGGCGCTATATAAATACTGTATAATAATATTAATAATAATAATAAATGAATTGATTTTTATTTTTTTGCTCTATAAACAAAAAAAGACCGACAATTTAGAAAAAAACAAACTATATTTTTGACTTTCTGCTATTAAACATGTCCAGTAAAAAAATTTAAAAAATCAAATTTCGTCATAAATTTAGGCCAAACTGTATTCGGCTCCATGTCTTTGCTAAAACAAAAAATCCCAATATGTGTAAATTAATTGGTTTACGTGAAAGTCATAGTGTTTACAAATGGCGGTATATATGCTGGAAATTTTTTTTTTTTACTAGTAATGGCAGCGATCAGCGACTCATAGTGGGACTGCGGAGGGCATTATGACACGGGGGGGTAACTGACTTGGTGTCACTGACATCCCCAGTGACACCAATACAGTGATCAGTGCTAATAAAAAGCACTGGCACTGTACTAATGGCACTGGGCAGGAAGGGGTTAACATCTGGGGCCATCAAAGGGTGAACTGTGTGTGTTTTATTATGGGACGGTGTCTGTACTTTCCACTGCAGAGCCATAAAAAGCAGTGTGCAGAAGCTGCCAGGGGAGAGATATCCCCAGTGACACCAGTACAGTGATCGGTGCTAATAAAAATGGTTGGGCAGCACAGTGGCTAAATGGTTAGCACTTCCGTCTGGCAGTACTAGCCTCATTGGTTCAAATCCCAACCACAGCACCACCTGCCTTGCAGTACTCGGGTCGTTAGTTCAAATCCCAACCACGGCACCATCTGTCTGGAGTTTCCATGTTCTCCCTGTGCCTGCGTGGGTTTCCTCTGGGTACTCCGGTTTCCTCCCACACTCCAAAGACATGCTGGTAGGTTACTTGGCTCCTGTCTAATTTGGCCCTAGTATGTGAATTAGGGACCTTAGATTGTACGCCCCTTGAGGGTTAGGGACTGATGTGAATGTACAATAAATATGTAAAGCACTGCGTAAAACTGATGGCGCTATATAGGTACCTGAAATAAATAATAATAAAAAGCACTGACACTGTACTAAAGGCACTGGGCAGGAAGGGGTTAACATGTGGGGGTGATCAAAGGGTTAACTGTGTGCTGTGTGTGTGTTTCACTGTAAGCCCACTGCTTTGTATGGCTCTGCATAGCAGAACAAGTCAAAGATTGGTAATGGGCGGTAGCAGGTTGGGATCAAGAAAAAGCATAGTCAAGGACCAAGTCAAAGATTGGTAATGGGTGGTAGCAGGTGGGGATCAAGCAAAAGCATAGTCAAGGACCAAGTCAAATAACAAGTGATAGTGAAGATACCGATAGCAGCAGGAGTGACAAGAGTGAGATATCATCTGGAGAGAGCATATAATCTGACCAACAGGATGTCCAGAGACATGGATTAAACAGGGAGCTCATGGGAGGAGTAAAGAGCTCAAGGTCACCAGAAACAAGGTTCAAGGCAAGATTGTCCCAGGAAGTGTCTAGGGAGCCCTCCAGCATCTGGTGGCTCAGCAAGAAGACATACTGCCAGACACAGCAGAGATTGCAGGTTCAGATCTAGGTCCTGACAACGGGGCTCAGAAGCTAGCAGAGATCACTGGAGTAGTGGTGCCTACTAAAGGGATTTTCAGCTTCCATGGGGATACCACAAGTATGGCACATAGGTATTTATATTGGTCCATGCTGGACCAATGTAACTGTTAAAATTGCCATACTTAAAATTTAGCTTTAACCTGTTCAAGTCTGAACACTTTCACCCCCTTCCAGTCCGGACACTTTCACCCCCTTCCAGTCCGGACACTTTCCCCCCCTTCCAGTCCGGACACTTTCACCCCCTTCCAGTCCGGACACTTTCACCCCCTTCCAGTCCGGACACTTTCCCCCCCTTCCAGTCCGGACACTTTCCCCCCCTTCCTGTCCAGGCCAATTTTCAACTTTCAGCGCTGTCACACTTTGAATGACAATTGCGCGGTCATGCAACACTGTACCCATATGAATTTTTTAGCATTTTTTTGAGACAGATAAAACTTTATTTTGGTGGTATTTATTCACCACAGGGATTTTTATTTTTTTGCTATATACCGTATTTGCCGGCGTATAAGACGACTGGGCGTATAAGACGACCCCCCTACTTTTCCTGCTAAAATGTAGTGTTTGGGCTATACTCGCCGTATAAGACTACCCCTCTTCCAATGCACACCAGTGGGAGGAATAGTGCCCCATCATTGATGTCAGTGGGAGGAATAGTGCCCCATCATTGGTGTCAGTGGGAGGAATAGTGCCCCATCATTGGTGTCAGTGGGAGGAATAGTGCCCCATCATTGGCATTAGTGGCAGGAATAGTGCCCTATCATTAGTATCAGTGGAGGAATAGTGCCCCATCATTGGTATCAGTGGCAGGAATAGTGCCCCATCATTGGTATCAGTGGGAGGAATAGTGCCCCATCATTGGTATCAGTGGGGGGAATAGTGCACCATCATTGGTATCAGTGGCAGGAATGGTGCCCCATCATTGGTATCAGTGGCAGGAATAGTGCCCCATCATTGGTGTCAGTGGGAGGAATAGTGCCCCATCATTGATGTCAGTGGGAGGAATGGTGTCCCATCATTGGTGTCAGTGAGGGGTGGAATAGTGCCCCATCGTTGGTGTCAGTGGGGGGTGGAATAGTGCCCCATCGTTGGTGTCAGTGGGGGGTGGAATAGTGCCCCATCGTTGGTGTCAGTGGGGGGGAGGAATAGTGCCCCATCGTTGGTGTCAGTGGGAGGAATAATGCCCCATCGTTGGTATCAGTGGGAGGAATAGTGCCCCATCATTGGTATCAGTGACACCAATGATGGGGCACTATTCCTCCCACTGAGACTTGCTGACCCTGTTCTCGTATGGTGCTGCTGCAGCCAGCATATGTGGTTGCAGCAGCACCTCTACACAGCACACTTACCTGCTGCTCCGGCACTCAATTTTCGCGGGGCCGCTCGGCTCCGCCCCCTCGCCGGTGATTGGCCGCCTGTGTGCCTTTCCTGAGCTACAGTTCTGGCGGCCAATCACCGGTGAGGAGGCGGAGCCGAGCAGCCGCACGAACATCCAGTGGCCGAACTGAAGGAGACGCCGCGCTTCCTGGACCGGATCGTCATGGGACTGGATCCAGGTAAGAGACATCAGCCCCTGCAAACCCCTGTACTTAATGCCGCAGCCCCCCTAACATGTGTACCGGCGTATAAGACGACCCCCGACTTTTGAGAAGATTTTCAAGGGTCAAAAAGTCGTCTTATACGCCGGCAAATACGGTAAATGAAAAAGTCCAAAAATGTTGGAAAAAAAGTGTTTTTCTTACAACATTTTGCAAATAAATAATCTTTCTTCATAAATCTTGGCCAAAATGTATTCAGTTATCTTTTTAGTAAAAAAAAAATAACCAAAAACAATTTGTAACAAAAAAATATAATTTTTCTAAATTTTGTTTTACATTATTATTTTATTTTTTTTTATAATATTATTCATTTATTATTTATACATTTTTTTAACATACTGTCACCCTAGCAGTACAGTGGCACCATAGTGACACTGCACTACTTGTGGGGGGTGATGAAATTTTTTTTTTCTTTACACTGATTGCTTTTACACCCATAAAGGCTGTAAAAGCAATTTTTTCTTCTCTCTGGCTGCATTCTTGCAGCCATTGAGAATTACTGTGAGAGCTGTGATTGGTCACAGCTTGTCACATGGTACAAGGCTGTTGTGAATAGCCCTGTACCATGTGATCTCTGTGATCATTCACAGATTTCACTAGTAGTAAGCAATGATGTCAGAAGTGACGTCTTGCTTACTACTCTTCATGTGATCACATGATCGGAACCTCAAACAGAGTACATCGGGACCTCTTGTACAATGATCGGTGTTACACTGTGTCCGGAGGACACAGTGGGCACCGGATCGCGGAGTTGGGCGCTCCCAGGGAGCGCGCACAAGCAGGGAGCGGGGAGGATGTTTATAAACGGCCACCCACCCCTGCACTGGTCCCGTCTGGCCGTTTATATACATGGGCCGGACGGGAAGTGGTTAAGGGTGCATGTGCCTTATCTCTACAATTGCATGTGGGCAGGGGCGGACTGACAACTCATGGGTCCCCCGGGCAATAGGGGATCATGGGGCCCCTGTGTCCTTGCCAAAACTCAAAAAAGCCTATAAAAAAGGTACCAGGGGCATCTCATGGTGCCCCCTACTGACCCCGGGCCCTCGGGCAGTGCCTGAGTTTCCAAATGATCAGTCCTCCCTGCATGTGGGGGTTTGTGGCATGTTACTTGTCATAATATTTCCCAGGTAAATTAGTAAAGGGGACATAGTACCCCCCAAAAAATAAAGTAAACACCCACACTGTGAAAAAATAAATTTCCTGATGTAAGGCATGATCAATCATGTTTTCAGGTCAGTATAGATTCTTGTAAATCACAATGACCTGCTGCTATGAGCACCTACCACCCAACAATGGGTGAACATAGACCTAACAAACTGGGTAGATTTGGCCAGTTCACCTATCTGAACTCACATGACCTAGTATTATTATTATTATACAGTATTTATAAAGCGCCAATAGTTCGCTCAGCGCTGTACATTACAAAGGGGGACAGAACATGTGACAGAACAATACCAATACAATGCAAAACATGAGGGGATCGAGGGCCCTGCTCTTTGGAGCTTACAATCTAGGAGGGAGGGGATGGTGGTACAGGAGGAGATAGCTGTGGGGGATGGAGTGGTAGGAAGAGTGGAGGAGGTTGGCAAGTTAGCAGGGGGTGGGGTAGGCTTCCCTAAAGAGATGGGTTTTCAGGGTGCGCCTAAAGGAGAGGAGAGTAGGTGATAATCTGATGGGTTGGGGCAGGGAGTTCCAGAGGATGGGTGACACCCTGGAGAAGTCCTGGAGGCGGGCATGGGAGGAGGAGACCAGGGAACTAGAGAGAAGGAGGTCTTGTGAGGAGCGGAGTGTGCGTGCTGGGCGGTACTTGGATATTAGGTCAGTGATGTAGTTCGGGGCAGTATGGTGGACGGCTTTGTACGTCAGCGTTAGGATTTTGAATTTGATCCGTTGCGCAATCGGAAGCCAGTGGAGGGATTGGCAGAGGGGGGTGGCAGAGACGGAGCGGTTGGAAAGGTGAATGAGTCTGGCAGCCGTATTCAGGATGGCGAGCCAGTGGCGAGGCAGGCCAGTGAGGAGGGAGTTTGATGGTATCGTTGTTCGATGTGATAGAGAAGTCAATGGGGGGTGGTGTCCGGGCTGGGGGGAAGACAAGAAACTCGGTTTTGGAGAGGTTCAGTTTAAGGAAGTGGAGCGACATCCAGTCTGATATGTCGCTCAGCAGGTGTGTGATTCGGGCAGAGACCGAGGGGGTGAGGTGGGGGGTTGAGAGATAGATTTGTGTGTCGTCGGCATAGAGGTGGTAGTTGAAGCCGTGAGAGTGTATGAGTTGGCCAAGGGAGGAGGTGTAGATGGAGAAGAGAAGGGGCCCGAGGACAGAGCCTTGAGGGACCCCAACAGAGAGGGGGAGTGAGAGGGAGGTGGTAGCATTATAGGTAACGCTGAAAGAGCGTTGTGACAGGTAGGATGAGAGCCAGGAGAGAGCAGAATCTCTGAGGCCGAGGGAGTGTAGTTTTTTGAGGAGGAGGGGGTGGTCGACTGTGTCGAAGGCCGCAGAGAGGTCAAGGAGTAGGAGCACTGAATGGTGGCCATTAGCTTTGGCGGTTAGCAGGTCGCTGGAGGGTTTGAGTAAGGCAGTTTCGGTGGAGTGTAGGGGACGGAAGCCGGACTGTAGGGGATTGAGGAGGTTGTTGTCGTTGAGGTGAGAGCTTAGGCAGGTGTAGACTAGGCGCTCGAGGAGTTTAGATGTAAATGGGAGCAGGGAGATGGGTCTGAGGTTTTTCGGGTCATTGGGGTCCAGGGAGGGCTTTTTAAGTATGGGGGTGATGTGTGCATGTTTCAGAGGGGAGGGGTAAGTGCCGGAGGAGAGGGAGAGATTGAAGATGTGGGTGAGGGAGCATAGAATGCAGGGGGAGGGGGGTCGTAGGAGTTGTGAGGGGATAGGGTCGAGGGGGCAGGTGGTGAGGCGGGCATCAGAGAGGATCTTGGAGACTTCCTCGATGGTGGTAAGGTCAAAGGTGCGGAGTGTTGGGGGAGCTTCAGTATGAGGAATGTAGGGTGGGGTGGAAGAGGAGGTCAGAGCAGTGGTGGGGCCGTGGGAGAGGGGTGATGAGGGGGTAGCTGAGTGAGGGGGAAGGGGGTTGGAGGGAGTTTGAGCAGCGACGAAGTCCCTGCGGGTTATGTTGAGGGGGAGGGGGGATGAGGGGGTAGCTGTGTGAGAGGGGACGGGTTGAGAGGGCGTGTGAGTTGCGGCAATGTCCTTGCGAATTGTGTCAATCTTGTTTTTGAAGTGATTGGCAATCTCAAGGGCAGTGAGTGAGGTGCTGGGTGGAGGTGGGGGTGGCGAGAGTAGAGAGTTGAAGGTGGAGAAGAGTCGGCGAGGATTGGAGGAGAGGGCCTTGATGAGGGTCAAGAAGTAGGCTTGTTTGGCAGTATGGAGGGAGGAGGTGTAGGTGTGGAAGGCAGATTTGTAGCGGGTGAAGGCTTGTTGGGATTTGGTTTTGCGCCATAGTCGCTCCAGGGCACAACTGTGTCGTTTGAGGGTTTTGGTGTGATCAGTCTGCCAGGGCTGGAGCGGTCGGGGTCTGATGTTGCGTGTGGTTAAAGGCGCTAGTGAGTCAAGGGCTGTTGACAGCGCGTTGTTGTAGGCGGTCATAGCCAAGTCAGGGCAGGACAGGGGGAGGATGCGGTCATGGAGTTGATTAGCTGCAGAGTGGAGGGGGGCAGGGTTAAGGTTGCGGAGGTTACGGCTGGTAGTAGTGTGACATTTGGAGGGGTAGGCGTTGGAGGACGAGGAGATAGAGAAGGTAATCAGGTTGTGGTCAGAGAGAGGAAAGGGGGTGTTAGTGAGGTTGTGGGGAGCGCAGCGGTTGGAGAAGACAAGATCAAGGATATTACCGTCAGAGTGGGTGGTGGATTGTATGCACTGTGCAAGTGCAAAGGAGGAGGTTAAGTGGAGGAGATGGGATGTGGCCGGGTTGTCGAGGTTGACAGGGATGTTGAAATCCCCAAGGATGATGGTGGGTAGCTCAGAGGAGAGGAAGAAGAGTAGCCAGGAGGAGAAGTCATCCAGGAAGCGGGGTATGGATCCAGGAGGCCGGTATATCACAGCAATCTTCAGGGGGGTTGGGGAGAATAGTCGGACGCAGTGGGCCGCGAAGGAGGAGAAGGATAGGGAGGGGGGGTTTGGGAGGACTCGGAAGGTGCTCTGCTGTGACAGGAGCAGACGAACCCCACCACCTTTACGACCGTTGGGCCTGGGTGAGTGGGTCCAGGTGAGACCTCCGTAGGAGAGTGCAGCAGGGGAGGTAGAGTCAGTGGGCTGGATCCAGGTTTCCGTGATCGCTAGGAGGTTGAGGGAGCGGGAAACAAAGAGGTCGTGGATGGCGGTAAGCTTGTTGCACACCGATCGGGCGTTCAGGAGTGCACATGAAAACGGGGGGGGGGGAGATTTTAGGGAGCAGGGGGACAGATATTAAGTTGCAGGGGTTGCGGCGGGACGTGGAGGCAGGAGGGTGTTGTGCGGGTGAGGGAGGTGGTGGAGGGCCAGGATTTGGGGAGATGTCCCCCGCGGTTATGAGGAGGAGAAGGGTGAGAAAGGTGGCATGGGAGCGGGATGTGCAGGAGCGTGAGAAACTACTAGTGGAGGTGTTCGGGTCAGTGGGAGAGTGGAGTGGGTCAGTAGGAGGAGGTGGTGGGTGCCGTAGAGGGGTGAAGGAAGCAGTGAGGACACAATATACAATTGTTTGGAAGGGGCAGAGGGATATAGTGAATGGATTTTGGGAATGGAGGAGAGGAAAATGAGAAGGAGGAGTGGAAGAGGCATTTTGGGGAGGTGATGAGAGCAATAGTAGGGAGATGATAGCAATGAGGGGGAAATGTACAAGTTTTGGGGTGGAGCAGAGGGGTAAAGAAATGAGATTTGGGAACAGAGGATAGTAATATGGAAAGGAGAAGAGGGGATGTATTATATAAAAGGTACACGGAGTGGGACTCAGGTATGTAAGAGATGTTTCCCATGGTGTATGCTTGCAGTCTGTCCAGCGTGCAGTAGAGTTTCTTGCTGTTGTTGTGTCTTCCTGCTGCTTAAGTTCTCCTGCTTTAGTTCAACTGCTGTGTTTAACTACATCACAAACGTTCAAAGCCGCACTCAATCATAAGCAGCACCCCCATCAGAGACTAGCCCCCCATCAGTGAAGTATGGCCACATGGTCCTATTAGGTCAATGTTTTTGATCTAATAATGTGAATGTTAATCAACAAAGCAAACCTTCTGATCGATTTGAATATCCAATCGTGTTGGGAAACACCATATACTGTAAGCTCTCATGAGCAGGACCCTCCTAACCTTCTTGTCTTGAAATATATTGTCTTCAGGGCCACTCACCCGTACCCACATGCGGTGTCCCAATACACTTACAATGGCTGCCTGCACACGGCAATTGGCAGCTCAAGCCGCATAATCACATTGCTCTGTTACGGTCTCCGGGCCCCAGTGGCCATATGAATGAGTTCATAGAAACAACGTTTTTAGAATATTTACACATATTGATAAAATTATTTATGTATTTAAGCTGGAAACAATTGAGTACTGACGTGATACTTTTTTTATTGCACTAACATACAATTATGAGTACAAGCTTTCGGGGAGTGTCCCCTTCTTCAAGATCCGAGCAGTACTGTTACAAAGTTTTAGCAGAATGTTAGAAGATATGTGGGGATTGAGAAAAAAAAAAAAGGCAGAAAGAAACACAAGCCTGAGGGTAGCCTAGAGATTGGGCTAACCTCAGGCTTGTGTTTCTTTCTGCCTTTTTTTTTTCTCAATCCCCCACATCTCTTCTAACATTCTGCTAAAACTTTGCAATAGTACTGCTTGGACCTTGAAGAAGGGGACATTCCCCGAAAGCTTGTCCTCAAAATTGTATGTTAGTGCAAATAAAAAAAAGTATCACGGACAGTACTCAATTGTTCCTGTCGCAAGTGCACTAATACGGCTACAATCACCACAAGCAAAATGTATTTAAGCTGAAAACTGTTACGTGTAATACACATAGAAAAGACCGCAGAGATGTTAATAAAAGACCAAGAAGATGAGTTTTTGCTGGAAAAATATATTTTAAGCAAAAGTCAGCATGGATTCATGAAAGACAGAAATTGCCAAACAGACCTGATTTGTTTATATGAGGAGGTAAGTAAAACTTAGATAGAGGGGTGGCGGTGGACGTGGTATACTTGGACAGAGGGGTGGCGGTGGACGTGGTATACTGGGACAGAGGGGTGGCTGTGAACGTGGTATACTTGGACAGAGGGGTGGCTGTGAACGTGGTATACTTGGACAGAGGGGTGGCTGTGGACGTGGTATACTTGGACAGAGGGGTGGCTGTGGATGTGGTATACTTGGACAGAGGGGTGGCTGTGGATGTGGTATACTTGGACAGAGGGGTGGCGGTGGACATGGTATACTTGGACAGAGGGGTGGCTGTGGATGTGGTATACTTGGACAGAGGGGTGGATGTGGACGTGGTATACTTGGACAGAGGGGTGGCGGTGGACATGGTATACTTGGACAGAGGGGTGGCGGTGGACATGGTATGCTTGGACAGAGGGGTGGTGGTGGACATGGTATACTTGGACAGAGGGGAGGCTGTGAACATAGTATACTTGGACAGAGGGGTGGCTGTGGATGTGGTATACTTGGACAGAGGGGTGACGGTGGACATGGTATACTTGGACAGAGGGGTTGTGGTGGACGTGGTATACTTGGACAGAGGGGTGGCGGTGGACGTGGTATACTTGGACAGAGGGGTGGCTGTGGATGTGGTATACTTGGACAGAGGGGTGACGGTGGACATGGTATACTTGGACAGAGGGGTGGTGGTGGACGTGGTATACTTGGACAGAGGGGTGGCTGTGGACGTGGTATACTTGGACAGAGATGCAGCCGGTGCCCCCATAGCAAGCTTCACTGCTTTTTGGAGGACCCGTATCTGGAGGATATTCCCTTAACCCAGGGAGAATAGGGTTAACAGCGCAATTTGACTGAAGTTCAGTAGGTCTATCCATCAGGTGAGAGGCTGAAGGAGAAGGTTTCTCACTAGTGGTCATTTCGTCTTGCTCCTCTTGAACACTTGGACGGAAGGGAACTTTCTCATACTTATGCATTGAGACTTTCACGTGGATGATTTCATATGCTATTTTGCTGAATAGTTACATTACTATTCTGATACATTTGGATCATTGACTCAAGGGGATTCTTATATTGTTTATACATTGAGAATTGATGCATAGTTTATGTGGACTTTCAGCATTCTTTGTCTGTAGCGCTGTCCTGTTTTTTCTATTGCTATCTCCATAGGGAAGACAGGATCAAACAGCCTTTTTACACAATGCAGAAGATTAACCCCTTAGGTTCCACAGTGAGTTTAACAAGCATGCTTTACTGCATCTACAGACTGATTGTACTGCTGTGGAATTAGTAACACTTTAAAAGAAAACGAATGCAGCCATCACACCTAAGGACTGGTTTACCTGCAATATATCTCATTTTTCGTTTTCCAGTTTAGATACACCTGAATACCTGAGCTGGTGTACAGCATTTCCTGTATGCTTTTCAAGGCTTCATATTTCAGTTTTGCCCGGAGTATACAAATTACATTCACAGAATAAATTCCTCGAAAGACTCTCAGCATCATTATCTGTCAAGCCCTGTTCAAAGAGTTTATCTATGTATATTTCCTCAAACTTAACCTATCCAAAACCGAGCTCCTGGATTCCCCCCCCCCATCCTCTTCATCACTACTAACAACGGCACCATCTCTCCCACCCTACACGCCAAAGTCCTGGGTGTCACCCTGGACTCCCACCTCTCCTTCCTACCCCACATCTAACTGCTATCTAGATCTTGCAGGCTCCACCTCTGCAACATCTCCAAGATACGCACATTCCTCACCCCAGACACCACCAAACAACTCGTACACTCCCTCATCATCTCACGCCTGGACTATTGCAATTCCCTTCTCACTGGCCTACCCAAACGAACGCTATCCCCACTCCAGTCGATCCTAAACTCAGCAGTTAGACTCATCCACCTCACCAACCGCTCCACATCTGCCTTCCCCCTCTGCCAATCCCTGCATTGGCTCCCGATTGCCCAACGCATCAAGTTCAAACTGCTAACTCTGACCTACAAAGCCATTCACAATGCCGCCCCAAACTACATAACTGACCTGATACCCAAATACTACCCTACCCGTGCCCTCCGCTCCTCACAGGACCTCCTACTCTCTAACTCCCTGGTCTCCTCCTCCCACGCCCGATTGCAGGACTTCTCCAGGACTTCCCCCATCCTCTGGAACTCCCTACCCCAATCCATCAGACTGTCGCCTACCCTCCTCACCTTCAGGCGCACCCTGAAAACCCTCTTTTTTAGGGAAGCCTACCCCGCCCTCACCTAACACCCGACCTCACCTAACAACTAACCTCCTCCACTCCTCCCGCCACTCCATCCCCCACAGCCATCTCCTCCTGTGCCACCTTCCCCTCCCTCCTCGATTTTAAGCTCGAAAGAGCAGGGCCCTCGAACCCCTCGTGTATTGTATTGTTACTGTCTTGTCTCATGTTCTGCCACCCTTGCTACTGTACAGCGCTGAGCATACCCTTTGGCGTTATATAAATACTGTATAATAATATTAATAATAATAATAATAATAATGTATAGCAATTGTTTTGGAATTCATTTCTTTATTTGGGTGGGTTCAGTAACACTTTAACCTCTTGACGCAGATGTGCGGCCTCCTGGCGTCTGGGCCTTGACACCGAGCGGCCTCCCGGCATCTGGGCCTTGACGCCGAGTAGCCACACATTTGCGTGCAATTAAAAAAATATATATGTGCTGAGAACGCACGCCCTGCGCACTCCCAGCACATATGTCCGGTTCTGACGGAAAGGTCCTGATCTCCTCTTTCGATCGGGACCTTTTTCGATCATGTGATCGCCGTGATGGTGTGTCATGGCGGTCACATGACCCTAAACCCCGCCCCGATTTCCGGATACTGAAATCCTTAAAGGGCCGGGAGGCGCCGGCGCCAGGGGTGTATTTACCACAATGCAAACTAGGCACCTGCCTAGGGCGGCATATTTCAGGGGGGCAGCACCTCCCCCCAGAAGAAGTGATGGAAGAAGGGACATATACGCCATGGGAACCAGGTGGGATCCAAGAGGGGCTGCAGGCTGCTTGATGGTCGATGTAGGGCTTGACTCTTATTCCTGGGGATGTCGGAGATGAAGATGAGTGTCTTTCTCTCCAAGTAGTGGAAGGCTCTCCTTTCAGGTGGGGGACAGGGGTGTTGTTGGTCAATGTTAGGCTCTGTCCACGGGAGGGTGAAAGGGGTGGGAGGGGTTGGTGCTAGTCGGTGTCCATGGGCGCAGATGATTTTTGTGTTGCCTAGGGCAGCACAAAACCTAAATACACCACTGGCCGGCGCCAAGGGGTTAAGGTTCCTTCAGAGGTTGTTAGAATTTCCTCCAGCTGAAGGCTGATTGACCTCCCATCTGCTGGTGTTTGCACAGTTCCAGGGGCCAATGTCGCTTGGCAGAGCCAGCAGCATGACTCCAATGATCTTTTTTTGCCATCTATAAGGACCACCACTGTAAACACGGCATTCTTCTCATTGACTGCCAACGTAAACAGCATTCTTCCCACTCACCCCCAATGAACGGGTTCAAGAAGGGGTTCCTTGACACCTGCAAATTATTTTAGAGGCTCCTGCGGGGGTAAACAGGATGAGAAGGATGATTTAGACAGTAGCACAGAAGCCCCTTGTAATGGCGTCAACTCTACGACCCCGATTTCTATGCCACTGAGTCTTTTTTATCTTGTTGGAAAAATATAATTAAAAAAAAAAAAACTAAAGCTGAACATAAATATTAGAGGATGATGTTCTAGGAAATCATTTCACCATTGAACAGCCTCTGTGTGCTTTGAGTCATACATTCCTCTGAGAATATTGTACGAGGCAAACAGACTGTGAACTGTGAATGTCAGTATTCCATAATAAGTTTGATATAAAGAGAGACTCTGCTTTCATTAAAGTCTAATGGAAGACTTGCACCTTTTTTTTTTTATCTCTTTGTAGACTTTTACCTCGTAATATATGATTTGTGACAAATGTTTGCTTGGAAATGCCTTAAAGTACAACTAAGGTCTATCCTTCTCATTGAAGAATGATTAATGCTACAGCTCAGCTTCGCTTTAGTATAGTGTGTAAAATGGAACTAATGCCGGCCATAGAAGGGTCAAAAATCGGCTGATTTTCGGACCGTTAGTGGATTAATTGGTCGGCCATTTTTGGGGGTTTTGGCACATTTTTTTTATCGGTAAAGTTGGAAAAAAAATCGGACGATTTTGCCGATCAGCCAATTTTTGAGGTAATGATGGGCAATTCGGCTGATTGTTTCACCGATAAAAAATCTGCGCATGGGCCCTGACCTGCAAGAAGAAGAAGAAGAGGAAGAAGAGGAAGAAAAAGAAGAAGAGGAAGAAAAAGAAGAAGAGGAAGAAAAAGAAGAAGAGGAAGAAAAAGAAGAAGAGGAAGAAGAGAAAGAAGAAGAAGAAGAAGAAGAAGAAGAAGAGGAAGAAAAAGAAGAAGAAGAGGAAGAAAAAGAAGAAGAAGAGGAAGAAAAAGAAGAAGAAGAGGAAGAAAAAGAAGAAGAAGAGGAAGAAAAAGAAGAAGAGGAAGAAGAAGAAGAGGAAGAAAAAGAAGAAGAAGAGGAAGAAAAAGAAGAAGAAGAGGAAGAAAAAGAAGAAGAAGAGGAAGAAAAAGAAGAAGAAGAGGAAGAAAAAGAAGAAGAAGAGGAAGAAAAAGAAGAAGAGGAAGAAAAAGAAGAAGAGGAAGAAAAAGAAGAAGAGGAAGAAGAGAAAGAAGAAGAAGAAGAAGAAGAGGAAGAAAAAGAAGAAGAAGAGGAAGAAAAAGAAGAAGAAGAGGAAGAAAAAGAAGAAGAAGAGGAAGAAAAAGAAGAAGAGGAAGAAGAAGAAGAAGAGGAAGAAAAAGAAGAAGAAGAGGAAGAAAAAGAAGAAGAAGAGGAAGAAAAAGAAGAAGAAGAGGAAGAAAAAGAAGAAGAAGAGGAAGAAAAAGAAGAAGAGGAAGAAAAAGAAGAAGAGGAAGAAGAGGAAATGAAGAAGAAAAAGAAGAATTCCATTCCGCTATTATATTTGACATGGAAAAGTATTGCAGTTGCAACAATGTATCTATTATCCAAAATGGATACAAATGGATACATTGTTGCAACCACAATACTTTCTCATGTCAAATATAATAGCGGAGCTCTCTGCAGGGACAGAAGTAATTAAATGCTGGCTGTAGACGGGACAAAAATCGTTCAATTTTTTTTACCATTGGTGGTAACGTCGGTCTATTGAACGACCGACTTTTTTTTTTTTTTTCAAAAACAGCCGGTTTTCGACCCGTCTATGGCCTGCATAAAGGCAAACTTTTTTTTTTTTTTTTTTTAACCACTTCAAGTCCGAACACTTTCACCCCCTTCCTGTCCAGGCCAATTTTCAGCTTTCAGTACTGTCACACTTGATTGACAATTGCGCGGTCATGCAACACTGTACCCTGTATGATTTTTTTTTTAGCATTTTTTTGAGACAGATAAAACTTTATTTTGGTGGTATTTATTTACCACTGGGATTTTTATTTTTTTGCTATATAAATGAAAAAGTCCAAACATTTTGGAAAAAAAGGGTTTTTCTTATAAACGTTTATAAATAATCTTTCTTCATAAATCTTGGCCAAAATGTATTCAGCTATCTTTTTAGTAAAAAAAAAAAAAATAACCCAAAGTAGTTTAGAACCAAAAATAATAATTTTTCTGATTTTTTTTTTTATATTATTATTTATGTTTTTTTTAACATACTGTCACCCTAGCAGACATAGTGACACTGTACTACTTGTGGGGGGTGATGAAGATTTTTTTTCTTTTTTTACACTGATTGCTTTTATACCCATAAAGGCTGCAAAAGCAATAATTTCTCCTTCTCTCTGGCTGCATTCCTGAAGCCATTGAGAAATACTGTGAGAGCTGTGATTGGTCACAGCTTGTCACATGGTACAAGGCTGTTGTGAATAGCCCTGTACCATGTGATCTCTGTGATCATTCGCAGATTTCACACGTAGTAAGCAATGATGTCAGGAAGTGACATCTTGCTTACTACTATTCATGTGATCACTGATTGGCCAATCAGTGATCACATGATCAAGATCTCACACAGAGGTCCCGTACAGCGATCGGTGTTCCGCTGTGTCCGGAGGACACCCAGGGAGCGCACACAGGCAGGGAATGTGGGTGCTGTTTATAAACGGCAACCCGCTTTGGCACTGCTCCCGTCTGATTGTTTATGTACGTGGGCTGGACGGGAAGTAGTTAATGCGGAGTAAGGGAGGGTTATAACCCCTGTTAGTATTTTTTTTTTCATCTGTGTCCCATTGGGAAGATTTTCCTTTACTTGTCTTAAAGCTAGAAAAGGAACTAAGAGGGAATCCTTCCATTGTCAGGAAATCCTTGGCTGTCCTCATTGGAAGATTTCCCCTCTATTTCTGTCCTGGTGACAATCCAAAATCTGGGCCAATTTAGATGGGATCAGGATGTCTTTGGAGTACTGGAGGAAACCCATGAAAGCACAGGGAGAACATGCCAACTCTCTGCAGATAGTGTCCCTGCTGGGATTCAAACCAAGGACCTCAGTGCTGCAATCACAGCATCGTGGTTTAGGGCTGACAATTAAGCTGTTGTCCTGCCCATCACATCACGTTAGCATTGAATTATATGGGATTTTAGTCATTGAAAAGAGTGACTATTAGTGCTGGTTTACACCAGAACGCGCTCAGCATTCCTGTGCTATTTAGTACAATGCGATTTTCAGGCCATTCATTGGAATGCCCTTCAAACTGCACTGGATCCCACCAAAAGTAGTGCATGCACCACTTTTACCACTCGCCTACCAGGAACTCCCCCCCCCCCCCCCTTCCTGCCCAGGCCAATTTTCAGCTTTCAGCGCTGTTGCACTTTGAATGACAATTGCGCAGTCATGCAACACTGTACCCATATGTCATTTTTATCTTTTTTTTCACACAAATAGAACTTTCTTTTGGTGGTATTTACTCGCCACTGGGGTTTTTATTTTTGTCACTATAAACAAAAAAAACAGGAAAACATTTGAAAAAAAAAAGTTCTTTCTATTATAAAATGTTGCAATCAGCTAATTTTTCACCTTCACTGATGTGCAATAATGAGGCTACACTGATAGGAAGCACTGATGGGCACTCATAGTCAGCACTGATGGGCACTGAGGAGGTGGCACTGGTGGGCATTGATGAGGAGGCACCAGGGGCGGACTGACCATTTGGAAACTCGGGCGCTGCCTGAGGGCCCGGGGTCAGTAGGGGACCCTATGAGATGCCCCTGGTACCTTTTTCATAGGCTTTTTTGAGTTTGGGCAAGGACACAGGGGCCCCATGATCTCCTATTACCGAGGGCCCCATGAGTTGTCAGTCCGCCCCTGTCCAGGTCTCGATCTTTAGAACGGGTCTCGGAGCTCTCAGTGACACTCCGGTCTTTGTGCTGGGAGCACATTGCGGATCACTCCCATCACAAAGACAGGTATGCAAATTAGCGGTCCCACAGAAAAAAGCCCAGTTCTGTGAGGCCGCTAATTTATGTGCTTTCGGCATCAAGGGGTTATTGATGACAAGAAAAGCGATAAAATAGATCATCTGCAGCCAGCAATAATAGCCCCCCCCCATCAACACGAGATCCCTACAGCAACAATAAATTCACCCCAGCAACAAATATCCAAGCAGTTAGCATCAATAAAACCTCCAGCAGCCAGCAATAATGGACCCCTCCCTCAATATTAGATCCTTCCCAGCAACAAATGACCTCCCAGAAATATAAGACCATCTCTAGTAACAATAGATCCCCCACCAGCAACAATAGACCCCTCTATGCAAAAAATATATCCCCTCCAGCAACAATAGACCCCCAGCAGCAACAATAGAATTCCACAGCAATGATAGATCCCTCGGTTCCCAGTACAGTTGTGTTTTCCAGTGTGGGCGGCGTGCCATTAGAAGTAATGGCACCTGCTCACGGGTCCACATTTCTCTGTGCGGGTGGTGCGGCTGCACAAATGTTCGTGTGGATCCACAGCAGCACAGATGTGAACCTAGCCTAATGGTGGTGCTGGAGGTGGCGGCAGAGCCACCAAAAGCAGGGGCTGAAGTTTTCCTTCACCTTGCATTTTAGAACAGGTACATGCGGTTTCCAAAAGAAATCTGTGTGATACGGTGACAACACAGGCATGTAGACACGTTGGAATATGTTAGCTGCTTCCCTGAACAGGAGGGTAGAGGTTAAAGTTTTCCCAGTACTTTGGCCTTTTGGGAGGATCCTTGAGTTCCGACCCACTGTACCTGTGATATAAAAGGGGTCAGTGGGCCAGGGCCTGGGGCCTTGGGCCTCGAGTCAAGTGGATTGGTTGGCCAGAGTTAGGGTGATTGCCTAACTTGTTGTTTCCATGGTTTGCCCATTTTCATGGTGTCCCGAGAAGATCTACACTTGAGAGGACTACAAAGATGTCAGTCTGCCATCAAGATGTAAAGTCATCAGAACTTGTCGTTCGCTCAAACACACCAGCTATTGGGATATGTTTCTGTTGGATGCCGTGAGCACATGGACTCACTTTAGGTATGCTGGGGCAGCACACAGCCTGGTTAGGTTTATGGACTTGAGAAGAATGACTGTTGTTGAAAGTACTTGGAAAGTCCTGTTGTTTTTGGACTTTGGACTGTATGCTGTTTTACACTTGATTTAAGTAAAGTCTTTGAAACTTTGTCATCCACCTGGTCTGAAATTACTCAAAGGGGTGTAATGCAAGTAATCGTCACTATCACACACTTAGTCTACAGCTTAGGTCACTACCACATGGGGTATGAAGAGTTAACATGCTAAAGGTTTCCTTAATGCAAGTTATATATGTGGCTGCCATGTGCAACCACCAGTTGGTTGCTAGAGGTTACTGCATATTATTACCGCTCACTGATTGGTTGTTAGAGGTTATTGCACACCATTATGGCTCACCCATTGGTTGCTAGAGGTTACTGCACATCCTTACCACCCACTGATTGGTTGCTAGAGGTTACAGCATTTAATTACATCGCACTGATTGGTTGCTGAAGGTTACAGCACATCATCTCCTCACTGTATGTACACCATGGACTGAGAAGGTTAGGTGACCCACCAACAGACAGAAAACTCCTAAGACTCCTGGGATCAATGGCAGTGCTGGGTGGGAAGGTGTGATCAGTGACAGATGTGAAGGGGGGATCAGTAGCAGTGGTGGGGGAATGGGATCAGTGGCAGTGCTGGGGATATGGGATGAGTGACAGAGCTGATGGGGGGATGGGATCAGTGGGACTGCTTGGGAGGGTGAGATCAATGGCAGTGCTTGGTGTTGATGGGATCAGTGGCAGTGCTGGATGGGGATGGGAGGTGACATTTCCACACCGACCACTACTGTTACGGGAGATTAAAACTGATGATCAATCTAAGGGAAATTTACATTGGCCACCAATGTAAGGGGGAATTTGCACTGACCAACAATGTAATGAAGAACTTACACTAACATCCAATGTAATGGGGGATTTTACACCAACAACCAATACATTTCTACACTGGCCACCAATGCAAGGGGGAATTTAAGCTGGCTACCAGCAGAGGTGTTGGTGGCTGGAACCTCAGGGGTGGGGGAATGCATATATAGATATGAATGCTGCATTTCTGCCACTATTTACATGTGAATGCTGACATGGTCTGCACATGTGAGTCATCTGTACATGACAATAGGACAGAGTTGAGCAGCATTAGTGACAGCACTTCACATTGAGATATCAGACACAGCCTGGGACAAAGACTTCCAGGGACAAGGTAATGTAATCCAGTACAGCTGGCAAGAATGGGACAGCTGCTTTGGGCCCCATAACAATGACTCAGCCCAGGGCATCTGTCCCTTTTGCCCCTCCTTAAAGATAGCCATAGTCCATCTTGTACAGAGGTATGAAAGTTCAATAGTTAAAGTCAAGTGCATGTTGGAACCCGCACTGTTGGGTTCCATGCTGCTACCGGGACCAGGAGTGGAAAATGCTGTGCAGGTGGCTGTGGTCAGTGTTTGTCATGGCCACCTAATTTCAAGCTGCAGTGGGAATATGTACATTTATACAGGGAAGCTACAGTTAACTGGAGAACAGTGGTTGTGCAAACGTACATGGCGTACATTCACCTCCAAGAAGCCTACCTCAGCCTTGTCCCAGGGCATTGGTGAAAGCAGCACAGAGTAAAGGTACCCTATGTGTGTAAATTAGAATGACTCTCTACCAAGGTGCCTAGTGTAGCCCAGAAGAACCCACCCCAGGGGTAAGCCTCTCATGAGACCCTTGCTTGGCGCCCAATGAGGAAAGAAACATGTCAAGATTGACAAACAATCACCCACCCCCAACTACAGGCACAAAATTGGAAGACAGGGACATGGTATTGTTGCCAAATAACAGAAAGTGCCGAATCAACAAGCATTTTAAAAACAAAAATCTATCTATCTATCTGTCTGTCTATCTATCTATCCATTCAGTCATATCCAACCCTTGGCGATTGCATGGACCATCATTCACAAGCAACTTCTTCCATGAATTCTCTTAGCAATTATTTTACAGGGTAGGTTGCCAGGTCTTTCCCCAACACCCACCATGCAGGAGATCCCACATGGCCAGGGATGCAACTAGGACAATTTAGACAGGAGCCAATTAACCTACCAGCATGTCTTTGGAGTGAAGGAGGAAACCCACACAAACACAGGGAGAACATGCAAATTCCATGCAGGAGGCACCATGGTTGGGAATCAAACCCATGACCCAATTACTGCAAGGCAGAAGTGCTAACCACTAAGCCACTGTGCCGCCCAAAAACAAAATTACATATTACAAAAATTGAAATTAATTCTGAAATTACATTCATAGTTTATGAGGTTTTGTGAACTGGAGTTAAACCTACTTTAAAATGAATGTGTCACATTGATCTACAAGGGCAAAGCACATATTCAATTTAAGCATCCTACCAGCGAAGGCCTGAAAATAAAAATGTATGTTTTTGCAATAATAGAGATCTCACTGATCTTCGGCAGACCATTCAAGAAAAAAAGCTAATTAAAGCCGAACTGCAGAAAGATATAAATCACAACTCAGTTGCGACCGGCTGCCCCGAAATATAATAACACTTTGGGGTCGTTCACTTATGGGCAACAGGTTGGCACACAAGAAACTTATCAAATATAGCAATATTTGTATTTTTATTACCATCACCCAGTTAAAAAAAAAAAAGAAATTCGGTCGGTAAGATGACAGCTTAATAACTGCAGTCAGTAATAATATACCGATCAATCTAATTGATTCATGGCATCTAAAGTCCGGCAGCGAGCTTCTTTTTATGTTATATGAACTATGCAGTGATCCCATTAGTTGGCAACCTTTTCTAGACTGTGCCGAACTGAGATTCTCTGGTCAAGAGTTACATTTCATAAAGGTTCGAGAAAGATGGACGATGTGCTGTATCTCCGGGTTACATTTTAGTGTTGGCTTATTACTATGTATTAAACCGTCCAGGAAGCTTTCAGACAGAGAAAGAAAAAACAAGCATTACCCTGAATTGTGGGGTTTAATTTGGGATTTTTATCTGTTAGCTTCCAAAGACACCCATACATGTGTAGATCTGATGGTTCAATCGCGCATATGCAAAAAAAAAAAAAATTTGAGGCAATTGATGACATTTTTAATCTCTTTATATGTATTTGTTTAAGCAAACGACTGGGAATTTTTAGTCTTTTTTGGATGTGGTAGTAGTGATTCACTTTTTACTGCAACATAAAATAAATAGATGTTTTAACCCTCAAATATAAAATGTACAAGGGTGAGGTGCAGAGGCGGACTGACCATTTGGAAACTCGGGCAGTGCCCGAGGGCCCAGAGTCAGTAGGGGCCCCATGAGATGCCCCTGGTACCTTTTTTATAGGCTTTTTTGTGTGTGGGCAAGGACACAGGGGCCCCATGATCCCCTATTGCCCAGGGGCCCCATGAGTTGTCAGTCCGCCCCTGGTGAGGTGTCAAAGTGAGTCTTAAATCTAGACTGTCAGCACCTGTGGAAGTGAGCCCTTGATAGTCAACTTGGGGTTCCGCAGGGCACGGAGTCTAAGCCCCATCCTGCTTCTTCACCAGAGCCCTGATGATGGGGATGGACTTACAGCAAGCAGGTCGCGGCCCTCAGGTACACCCAGCTGAGGATGAGGAGACCACTTGCGGGAGCAGAGTACAATGGGAGGAGACAAACGGAAATCTGACTAGCCGAGGTCAGGACGGGTGGAAAACAAGCACAGTCAGAGAACAAAGTCGGTACACAAGTAGTCAATGCAGGCAGGGGCGGACTGACCATTTGAGCACTTGGGCACTGCCCGAGGGCCCGGGGTCAGTAGGGGGCCCCATGAAATGCCCCTGGTTTCTTTTATAGGCTTTTTTGGGTGTGCTTTGAGTGTTGGCAAGGACACAGGGCCCCATGATCCCCTATTGCTCCGGGGCCCCATGAGTTGCCAGTCTGCCCCTGAATGCAGGATACAGGTAATAGCAACACTCAGGAGCTCCGACAACTAGGAAGTTTCTCAGGCAAAGTGGCCTAGACTGAGCATGTCTTATATAGGCAGGCAAACAAGGAGGCGGGCCAGGAAGTGATGGAAGGGAAGGAAATAAAACCCAGAGAACAGTAGACGACGCCCATAGGTGAGCACAGACAAACACACATGTGAAAGGGATCAGGAACAGCACTGCAGCAAGGAGGTAAGAACACAAACAAGAAACTACAGGCTAACTTGTGACATAGACTCCCAAAGGCATCATCCCATATAATTGCAAAATCAAAAGGTGAGTTTAAACAAAATTTAAATATGCCTGTAGGAGTCACACCGACCTAATCTTAATGATAAAACAGTCTTCATTATGGCTTTATCATTAAAATGTTAAGAATATGACTAACAAAAGAATGGGATTCACATAAAAAGGTAAACTATGTGAGTCACAGTAGTATGGACAAATCCCACCAATGTCACATATCTGTAAGTCGGTCTACGCATTTCATGGAATCACAAGCTTCATCAGAACCGTATATTATCACTTGGAGACAAAGGATTTCCAAACGTTGTTACAAAATAAACTACAAAGTTCTGAAACAAGAGCATCATTATATACAAATCATCCACAAAAATGGTATTGACTTATTTACCAAAGAACACAACAAACTATCCTCATTGATAAGAAGGGGAGACAAATATATATATACATACACACACACACACAGTATATATTAACTAAAAGACAACTTCTTTAGACCACCAGCCACGCAACTCTACCCTGCTGTGTAACATTATGGGATAAGTTTTTTTTTCTGGGGGGCAACTTTAATACTATATATATATATATATATATATATACAAACAATATGTAAATATTATATACATACATATAAAAGGCATTAAAGTTGCCCCCAGCCAAAAAAATAAATAAATCTTATCCCATAATGTTACACAGCAGGGAAGAGTCGCATGGCTGGTGGTCTAAAGAAGTTGTCTTTTAGCTATGGCTCAATAAGGAACAGAGATATCCTCCAAAAAGTTTCTTATATCTGGGCCATGTAAAAAAGAGAGATAGAGAATCACCAGGCAGAAGTGCGAAATACAGTGAGAAATTCCAGAACAATAAAGTGTCCCTCTGAAGTGGATTAGAGTGGTTGTAAACCGCAGACATGAATAATGAACAAAGCATATCCCTCTATAGTGTGTACTTGTCTCAATCCAGATAACTAAAAGTAATTTCTGTCTGCTGCCTTGTTCTTCTGCTATCAGTTACTTTGGATGTGTTTTCCCGACACCAAGAGAAAAATGGTGACAGGGGGAACACAGCTTGTGATTGACAGCCTCAGCTCTGTTTCTATGTGCTGTGTGAAGGGGGGGGGGTGTCTCTTCCCTCCAATCAGCTCTCAGAGCTTCCCTCACTGATGTAACTTTAGATCTCCTCCCCCTGCTTTCCAGAGCTGAGAGATCCTGTGTAAATTCGGCACTTTGAATTGATGTAGGGGAAAGACATCTGCAGATAAACAGGTACAACGTATGTGTGGTGATTTATTTCTCTGTGTATCATCTGTGGCAAGTCACTTCACTAGGTACATGTAAGGGTTCACAGCCAATTTAAGTATTACCTCTCAAAAATTAAAGATAAAAACCAAACTTGTATATCCCTGCCTAGTTTATGTATGAGCCTAGTTTATGGGGCTTAAATATGATGACTGGGTCATTTTAAAGGGCAGCTCCCACTCCAAAGGAGGGTACCAAAACCTGACAGATATGCACCTGTTGTCAGCGGCATATTTACCGTGAGTCAAAAAAAGCATTTGCCTAGGGTGGCAATTTTTGAGGGGTGGCTTCGCCCACTTGCTTTCTAAAGACAGCGACTCCCAACAAGCTCATCTGAGCGCCCTGCTTCCCCCGCCGGCTCTCCTGTAGGTTCCCCGCTCTTGCCCCTGCACACCGGGCCATTTCACCTATCCCCAGCAGGAGCAAGCCATCCCCTCGGTTGGGGTTGAGAAGGACCCAGCTACCCTGGCCGTCACATCCTTCCTGCAGAGGTACCACTCTCTACCCCGTCCTCTCCCTCCAGAGCCACTCCTCACCCAGAGCCCAGAGCTGCCCTCTTTGCAACTGCGGAGCACAGGCTGGAATTCCCTTGTGTTTGCATGTGTGTGTGTGGGGGGGGGGAGAGTTGGTGGGTGGCGGTGAGTTGGTGGGTGGCAGTGGTGGATAGTGGTGGATGCTGCAGAGGGATCAGATGATTTTTGTGTTGCCTAGGGCAGCACAAGGGGTAAATATACCACTGCCTGTCATGGTGGTGGTCCTCTTGGTACAGCCATCATATTGGTAGGAGAGGTCTACCACCATGATAATATCCCAGAGTTTAGCTTTAGTCCTCAAAGTTCACAACAGATACACTGGAGCAAGGGCGGACTGACAACTCATGGGACCCCTGGGCAATAGGGGATCATGGGGCCCCTGTGTCCTTGCCCAAACTCAAAAAAGCCTATGAAAAAGGTACCAGGGGCATCTCACGGGGCCCCCTACTGACTCCGGGCCCTCGGGCAGTGCCCGAGTTTCCAAATGGTCAGTCCGCCCCTGCACTGGCTTCCCAACTGTCCCTGCTCCCCCACCCAGCAGAGACTCAGCAGCTCACCTCACCTCACCCAGATTCTCTATGCTAATAAATAAATGTTAGGTTATTTAGTACAAGGTCTAATTCCTTTTACTCGGACTTTCGGAGACTTCAGATTTGTACAGAAACTTTGGGGAAGTTTGGCAGTGGATAGGGGTGGTGGAGGAGTATGAAGGAAACCAGTGCAGACAAATGATAATATCCGACACTCAATAACCCTGTTACTTTGCCTAATACAGTGTTTCTCAACCTTTTTTCAGTCAAGGCACCCTTTAAAACTATGGACAGTCCCGAGGCACCCTTTAAAATTATGGACAGTCCCGAGGCACCCTTTAAATTTATGGACAGTCTTGAGGCACCCTTTAAAATTATGGACAGTCCCGAGGCACCCTTTAAAATTATGGACAGTCCCGAGGCACCCTTTAAAATTATGGGCAGTCCCGAGGCACCCTTTAAAATTATGGACAGTCCCGAGGCACCCTTTAAAATTATGGACAGTCCCGAAGCACCCTTCAAAATTATGGACAGTCCTGAGGTACCCTTTAAAATTATGGACAGTCTTAAGGCACCCTTTAAAATTATGGACAGTCCCAAGGCACCCTTTAAAATTATGGACAGTCCCGAGGCATCCTTTAAAATTATGGACAGTCCCGAGGCACCCTTTAAAATTATGGACAGTCCCGAGGCACCCTTTAAAATTATGGACAGTCCCGAGGCACCCTTTAAAATTATGGACAGTCCCAAGGCATCCTTTAAAATTATGGACAGTCTTGAGGCACCCTTTAAAATTATGGACAGTCCCGAGGCATCCTTTAAAATTATGGACAGTCCCGAGGCACCCTTTAAAATTATGGACAGTCTTGAGGCACCCTTTAAAATTATGGACAGTCCCGAGGCATCCTTTAAAATTATGGACAGTCCCGAGGCACCCTTTAAAATTATGGACAGTCCCGAGGCACCCTTTAAAATTATGGACAGTCCCGAGGCATCCTTTAAAATTATGGACAGTCTTGAGGCACCCTTTAAAATTATGAGAGTCTTGAGGCACCCTTTAAAATTATGGACAGTCCCGAGGCACCCTTTAAAATTATAGACAGTCCCGAGGCACCCTTTAGAATTATGAACAGTCTTGAGGCACCCTTTAAAATTACGGACAGTCTTAAGGCACCCTTTAAAATTATGGACAGTCTTGAGGCACCCTTAAAAATTATGGACAGTCCTGAGGTACCCTTTAAAATTATGGACAGTCCTGTGGTACCCTTTAAAATTATGGACAGTCCCGAGGTACCCTTTAAAATTATGGACAGTCTTGAGGCACCCTTTAAAATTATGGACAGTCTTGAGGCATCCTTTAAAATTATGGACAGTCCCGAGGCACCCTTTAAAATTATGGACAGTCCCGAGGCACCCTTTAAAATTATGGGTAGTCCCGAGGTACCCTTTAAAGTTATGGACAGTCTTGAGGCACCCTTTAAAATTATGGACAGTCTTAAGGCACCCTTTAAAATTATGGACAGTCTTGAGGCACCCTTTAAAATTATGGACAGTCCCGAGGCACCCTTTAAAATTATGGACAGTCTTGAGGCACCCTTTAAAATTATGGACTGTCCCGAGGCACCCTTTAAAATTATGGACAGTCCCGAGGCACCCTTTAAAATTATGGACAGTCCCAAGGCACCCTTTAAAATTATGGACAGTCCCGAGGCACCCTTTAAAATTATGGACAGTCTTGAGGCACCCTTTAAAATTATGGACAGTCTTGAGGCACCCTTTAAAATTATGGACAGTCCCGAGGCACCCTTTAAAATTATGGACAGTCTCGAGGCATCCTTTAAAATTATGGACAGTCTTAAGGCACCCTTTAAAATTATGGACAGTCCCGAGGCATCCTTTAAAACTATGGACAGTCCTGAGGCACCCTTTAAAATTATGGACAGTCCTGAGGCACCCCTTAAAATTATGGACAGTCTTGAGGCACCCTTTAAAATTATGGACAGTCCCGAGGTACCCCTTAAAATTATGGACAGTCTTGAGGCACCCTTTAAAATTATGGACAGTCTTGAGGCACCCTTTAAAATTATGGACAGTCCCGAGGCACCCTTTAATATTATGGACAGTCTTGAGGCACCCTTTAAAATTATGGACAGTCCCAAGGCACCCTTTAAAATTATGGACAGTCTTAAGGCACCCTTTAAAATTATGGACAGTCTTGAAGCACCCTTTAAAATTATGGACAGTCCCGAGGCATCCTTTAAAATTACGCACAGTCTTGAGGCATCCTTTAAAATTATGGACCGTTCCGAGGCACCCTTTAAAATTATGGACAGTCCCGAGGCATCTTTTAAAATTATGGACAGTCCCGAGGCACCCTTTAAAATTATGGACAGTCCCGAGGCACCCTTTAAAATTAAGGACAGTCTTAAGGCACCCTTTAAAATTATGGACAGTCGTGAGGCACCCTTTAAAATTATGGACAGTCGTGAGGCACCCTTTAAAATTATGGACTGACATTTGGGGGATATCTGTACTGTCCTGACATTTGGGGGATATCTGTACTGTCCTGACATTTGGGGGATATCTGTACTGTTCTGACATTTGGGGGATATCTGTACTGTCCTGACATTTGGGGGATATCTATACTGTCCTGACATTTGGGGGATATCTGTACCGTCCTGACATTTGGGGGATATCTGTACCGTCCTGACATTTGGGGGATATCTGTACCGTCCTGACATTTGGGGGATATCTGTACTGTTCTGACATTTGGGGGATATCTGTACTGTCCTGACATTTGGGGGATATCTGTACTGTTCTGACATTTGGGGGATATCTGTACTGTTCTGACATTCTTGGACCTCAAGAAATTAGATTGGCTGTCAGTACTTCAGGATTGATCAATATTCAGATCTATCCCATAGTTTGTGAACTCTATAACTTTCCTACAAACTAAAAAATACATCCTAATTTGGGTTATTTTCACCAAAGACATGTAGCAGAATACATCTCGGCCTAAATTTATGAAGAACAATTATTTATTTGTAAACTTTTATAACAGAAACAAAGAAAAATGTGTTTTTTTTTCAAAATTTTTTGTCTTTTTTTGTTAATTTAGCAAAAAATAAAAACCCCAGCGGTGATTAAATACCACCAAAAGAAAGCTCTAGTTGTGTGAAGAAAATGATAACATTTTAGTTTGGGTACAATGTTGTATGACCGCGCAATTGTCATTCAAAGTGTGAGAGCGCTGAAACCTGAAAAATGGCCTGGGCAGGAAGGTGTAAAATTGCCCGGTATTGAAATGGTTAATTTAAATGTTTTCTAGATGTTTGCACAAAATGTTGCCTACAGTAGAGAACACCTGAATCTTTTGTGTGTTTGCTTGTTAAACACCTACAGTCGATTCCTGCTTAGGAAAGCAAAGCAAATCTCTGCAGCAAACCTGTTTTGCTAAATTATGGTGATGCCTAATTGTTGGCTTACACATAGCCAATTAAGTAATAATCTGAGCACCAACAGTACTAATTATCATCAATGAAGACATGCCAAGATTTAAGTGTGTTTGCATTTTACTACTGCTTCTTTTTAGAGAGCCAGATTTTTGGAATTTATTAAGACTTTTTCATTTTTTTTAATTAAGAAAAAAAAAAAAAAAAAGATATGAAAGATATCTGTAGTATTTCAGTCCTGAAATAGGTAGAGTGGATATTATAGAACAGTATACTTTGATATCTTGTATTCAGCAAGATGTGGTGTAGGGCCCAGGGGCGGACTGACCATTTGGAAACTTGGGCACTGCCCGAGGGCCCGGTGTCAGTAGGGGGCCCCATGAGATGCCCCTGGTACCTTTTTCATAGGCTTTTTTGAGTTTGGGCAAGGACACAGGGGCCCCATAATCCCCTATTGCCCGGAGGCCCCATGAGTTGTCAGTCCGCCCCTGGTAGAGCCCATGTAGTTTTTGCACCCCCCAATGTTCCGTGTTCCTCAACAGGGCAATAAGTTAGCTTCTGAAAACTGGCCAGCTTGTTTTCAACGATGAGGTTCTTCACCCAGAAATCCCAGCACATACATTTTCAGCACAGATACACAGATGGAAAAAAGGATTTAGCATGTCCAAACCGTAATAGTTTTTTAATCTAAACCCCCCACAGTACAATCAGTCTGTATATGCAGTAAAGCATGCTTGTTATACTCACTGTGGAACCTAAGGGGTTAATCCTCTGCATTGTGTAAAAAGGCTGTTTGATCCTGACTTCTCTGATCCTCCCCTTCTTCCCCCTCTTATCTCCTTATATAACATATGTGTGGAGACATTTTGCACATGCTCAGTTTGGTGTGTTTTGCTAGAGAGGCTTTTTTTTTTCTTCGGAGGATGCATGTGATCAGCACAAGGCCAATCAGCACTGTCCAGACAGAGGTCAGGGGTTCTGCATCCTCCTAGAGCAGAAAGAAAACTCCTACAAGATTAACCAGAGGTCATAAGACTGCTCTAACTGCTGATGAGAAAAGGAATTTAGCAGTTTATATTTACTATAATAATTTCATTTCCATGTTCTGTGTACTGTGGGAGACCATATATAGTGAATGCAGGGTCCGGGGAGACCAGATATAGTGAATGCAGGGTTCGGGGAGAGCGGATATAGTGAATGCAGGGTCCGGGGAGACTATATATAGTGAATGCAGGGTCCGGGGAGACCAGATATAGTGAATGCAGGGTCTGGGGAGACCGGATATAGTGAATGCAGGGTCCGGGGAGATCAGATATAGTGAATGCAGGGTCCGGGGAGACCAGATATAGTGAATGCAGGGTCCGGGGAGACCAGATATAGTGAATGCAGGGTCCGGGGAGACCAGATATAGTGAATGCAGGGTCCGGGGAGATCAGATATAGTGAATGCTGGGTCCTGGGAGACCAGATATAGTGAATGCAGGGCCCTGGAAGATGAGATATAGTGAATGCAGGGTCCGGGGAGAGTGGATATAGTGAATGCAGGGTCCGGGAAGAGTGGATATAGTGAATGAAGGGTCCGGGGAGACCAGATATAGTAAATGCAGGGTCCGGGGAGACCAGATATAGTAAATGCAGGGTCCTGGGAGACCGGATATAGTGAATGCAGGGTCCGGGGAGACCAGATATAGTGAATGCAGGGTCCTGGGAGACCAGATATAGTGAATGCAGGGTCCGGGGAGACCAGATATAGTGAATGCGGGTCCAGGAAGAACGGATATGGTGAATGCAGGTTCTGAAGAGAGTGGATATAGTGAATGCAGGGTCTGGGGAGAACGGATATAGTGAATGTAGGGTCCAGGGTGAGCTTTCATAGTGAATACATGGTCTGGGGAGAGCGGATATAGTGAATGCAGGGTCCAGGGGGAGCGGATATAGTGAATACAGGGTCCGGGAGACCAGATATAGTGAATGCAGGGTCCGGGGAGACCAGATATAGTGAATGCGGGGTCCGGGGAGAGAGGATATAGTGAATGCAGGGTCCGGGGAGACCAGATTTAGTGAATGCGGGGTCCAGGGAGAGCGGATATAGTGAATGCAGGGTCCGGGGAGAGAGGATATAGTGAATGCAGGGTCTGGGGAGAGCAGATATAGTGAATGCAGGGTCCGGGGAGAGCGGATATAGTGAATGCAGGGTCCGGGGAGACCAGATATAGTGAATGCAGGGTCTGGGAGAGCAGATATAGTTAATGCAGGGTCCATGGTGAGCGTATATAGTGAATACAGGGTCTGGGGAGACCAGATATAGTGAATGCAGGGTCCGGGGAGAGCGTATATAGTGAATGCAGGGTCCGGGGAGACCAGATATAGAGAATGCAGTGTCCGGGGAGACCAGATATAGTGAATGCAGGGTCCGGGGAGACCAGATATAGAGAATGCAGGGTCCGGGGAGAGCGGATATAGTGAATGCGGGGTCCGGGGAGAGTGGATATAGTGAATGCAGGGTCCGGGGAGACCAGATATAGTGAATGCAGGGTCCTGGGTTTAGTAACACGTTAAAACTCTTATCCTCATTAGGGTCAGGGTCACTTAACTTCCTCCACACCAAACTCAATAAATTATGTTTTAAATCTAATATTGAACATAAACTCTCAACAATATTGCATTTCCTAAAACTATTTACTAAACTTCACCCCTAAACTAAATGTTTTGATTCAACCCTGACCACAGGTTTGTGGAAACCTGATCATTTTTGAGGGCAGCTACTGATTTTGGATGAAAATACCTGGCTCACTTTCAGTTCATCAGGGTTGATAAGGTTCCTCCACACCAAGCTCAATAAACCATGTCTATAGTTTTTCTTGAGTCTAATATTGAACTTAAACTCTCAACCTAGTTGTGAATCCTAAACTTTTCTCTATACTTCACCCCGAAAAAAAAAAATTGCTTAAACCTTGGAAACCTGATCATCATACCTTGATGGGCATCCCATTCCAGATCCATAGGCAATTAAGCAGAACTAAACTTAACAAATAAAGATTGTCCCATCTAACAGTTTGCCTTAAATAAGGTCCATGTTCCACAAATCAGGAGAACATATTCTGTTTTTTTTTTTATTCTGTTGGCAAGTTGCTAATGTATAGTTGCTGCCAAATTCTTGGCATCGTTCAGGTGCCGTGATTTGCTCTATGATGCAAGAGATATGAGTCCTTCCTCATCCCAGGCAGGAGCTCTCACACTCATGAGCTCCTAGATCTCTATCTGTTTGCCATGGAGAAGGGTTGTGAGGTGGTGTCCTTTATCACCAGCACAATGGCAACTCTTCATCTGAAATGAGGCTTGGGTTCTTCAGCAGGATTTAGCAGTAATGTCAGCACTGGGCTCCTACCATTGAGGAAGCGGAGTGTCAATAATTGGTATCCAACGGGCAGGAGAATGGTGTAGCCTTCTAGAGTTAACCTGGTGAGCAATTTCATTTTGGGAAATTTAGCAGCTCAGACTGCTTTATGGGGCTTTTAATGAGTTACGGGTAGAGTTTAGTTCCACTTTATTATGGAGTTGCCTCCTCATCATCATTGCTGCTATAACAGCCTTCACTCTTCTATGAAAATTTTACACATGTTTTTGGAGTTTATCTGTGGACATTTTTGCCCAATCAGCTAAAAGATCTTTTATGAGATCAGGTACTGATATTGAATAGGAATACCTGGTTAACTTCTAAGTTCATCCCAAAGGTGGTCGAGGCCACGTAATACATTTCTTCAGTCTCTTTTTAAACTTCTTTCCAACAGCATTGCCTTCCCCTTTTTAAGTATGAATGGATGACAAAAACAATATTTTCTAGCTGAAAATACCTTTCTTCTCCATAGTTCCTGTCAGGGAATGGGAAGATCGCCACAGCGATCGAATCTGCAAATGCGTAGAATCCTAACAAAACGTACAGGCAGGCGGGCACTAGGACCCAGGCGCGCCTGTCACAAATGACGGCGCTGGGCAAGCACTAGGACCCAGGAGTGCCTGTCAGGAGTCGGGCGGACTATTTAAACCCAGCTCTTGCAATGCTCAAGTGCCATATGGTCTTATCTGTGTTCCTGAGTTCCTGAGAGTAGATTGTTTGTTGCCGACCCTGCCTGATCCTGATTTGCTGTCCGTCTCCTGCTCTGATCCCTGGCTTTGTCTGACCATTCTCCTGCTTAACCCCATACGTTCTGACCTCCTGTTGACAAACCCGGCTTGTAACCTGTACTACACCGCAACTACTGTTGCCGACCCGGCCTGCCCGATGCTGCTTCAGTTACCTCCTCACATCAGACTCTTACCCACTATACATCTTCAACGGTGCCTCTACCACAGCTGGGTGAACCCAGGGGCCGCGACCTGGTCTCGGCCTGCTCCAAGTCCATCCCCACCATCAGGGGCTCTGGTGAACAAGCAGGTCGGAGCTTAGATTCCGCGCCTTGGGGGATTCCGGTCTGTGGAGTGCTAGAGGCTACCACTGCAGGATCCCTGACAGTTCCTATCCAATTCCTGTTTCCCCTGCTCAGGCGAATGATGTTAAACCCAGGGGCGGACTGACAACTCATGGGGCCCCCGGGCAATATGGGATCATGGGGCCCCTGTGTCCTTGCCCAAACTCAAAAAAGCCTATGAAAAAGGTACCAGGGGCATCTCATGGGGCCCCCTACTGACCCCGGGCCCTCGGGCAGTGCCCGAGTTTCCAAATGGTCAGTCCGCCCCTGGTTAAACCTCTGCTCCTTTTGACTCCTGGGATATTTTTGCCAAAAATCCCAGGAGTCTTTAGGCTTTTTTTTTTATTGTGAGTGGAGGGGAGCTGGAGGAAGGCGGAGAAGAGCTGGAAGAGAGCAGAGGACAAGCAGAGATGGGCAGGGATTGGTGGCGACTGGCAGATGATGGACTTTGCTATCTTCTCGCTGTGTACCACCTGTACTGTGCACGCTTGGATTTGCTATATTGTGGAGGGTGGAAAAGCTGCATAAATTCCCTGGAAACCAAAAGAGCTGGCTTCAGCTACCCTCAGTTAAAATATCCACCATGACATACACGGTCAATGTAGTGACAAGCTGTTTTTTGCATTGCAAAATGGAACATTAAGAAAAGTAAGTAGATACTGTAAGTCACTTTAATGCAGTTTTTAGATGCTGCATGCTTTTTTCCACATTTTTTGGGGTGTGACTGAAGTTCCTCTTTAAGTTTCTCCATACCAAACTCATTAACCTCCCTGGCGGTCTGATTATTTCAGATTTTTGGTGCTGAAAGTGATACATTTTTTTGCATGGAAATTTGGTGTTTTTTATTGTAGGCTGTAATTTTTAGGAATAACTCACTGAAATCTGTCCGAACAAGAGTCTAGTAAACATCCCGGGGATGATAAAATTTGAAACACGAAATCATAAATTATAATTTAATAAATAATCATAAAAAATAATATAATAATAATACATTTAATTCAATAATATAATCAAACCAAAAACACTGAAATGTGAAATATAGCGCCAAGTTCGCACATCGCTGAGCTCAGTCGCAGAATCGTTTTCAGTGTCTGATGAGGAATTTCCCCCACGAATCATTATCACTCAATTCTGCAAGTGGTTCTGATTTACTATCGCTGTTCTCTAGCCGGTTTAAAACCGATTTTGACCTAAAGGGACGCTTTTTGGACGCCATGGACGTTTCTCAGTTTCCAGGCAGAAAGAACAGTAAAAATGCAGGCAGGGCGCCGGACAAAGCACTCGGGACAAAATGTATGTGAAATGCTTTGGTACAGGAATGTTATACTATGTGATTTTAGTGATTTTTGTGAATGTCACTTTTTGTCATTTTTAAATTTCCCGCCAGTTCCGTCCCCCGTACGTCCCGACGTCGCAGGGAACGGAACCCAGATGACAGATGCCGGCATCGGCCGGAGGACATTGCCTGGGACACTGCAGGAGGGACATCGCGGGAGTGCAGGACAAGGTATGTGATTGAGGGATCGCGGAGCAGCACCGCATGGTATTCCCGAGTGTAGCTCGGGGTTACCGCTTGTGGTACTGAAACTTTACCCCAAGCCACACCCGGGAATACCGCCAGGGAGGCTACGCCATGTCCTTATGGAGCTGGATTTGTACACAGGGACACAGTCCATGCTGGCACCAAAAAAGGGTCTTCGTCAAACGGTTAGCACAAGGTTGGAAAACCAGAATTGTCTAAATTGTCTTTGTATGTTGCAGCTTCACAGGAGACACCAGAAATCATCTCATCTGGAGGTACTGTTTACTAGTGTTGGTGTCTTCTTCTCGCCTCGGTGGATAGGAATGTTTGATTGACCTCCTGTCCTTTTTTTCTTTCACTTTTCTTCTTCCTCTCGCTCTTATTTTTTTCTTTTCTTTTTTTGCTTCTGTTTTGTTTCTCAATCCTTTTCTCTTGTCATCAATTCCTGTTTCATTTTAAATATGACCCTGTTCTATCCACATATCTGACCATGTCTTTGCATTCTATCATGCTGATATTACCCTTATACAACTTTACAAGACATTTTTTCCTCAGGGAATAGGTACAGGTATTCTTCCCTTCCAAGTCACCCCTTGTCTCCACCCACTACCCACCCCCGAGTACCATTCCTTAGTTCTACTCCCTAACCACCTCCCAGTACCACCCCCATTTTGTGGAGCTATGGAATTTATATGGAATTTGCTAATGATAACAAGAAAAGCAGTAAAATAGATCCCCTGCAACCAGCAACAATAGACCCCCAGAGATTATAGACTTCCCCAGCAACAAAAGATCCCCCCAGCAACAATTTACCCCCTACAACAAAATACCCACAACAATAGATCTACCCCAGCACCAATAGACCCCCATTAACAACAGTAGATTGTCCAGCAACCATTTATATGGATTTTGCTAATGATAACAAGAAAAGCAGTAAAATAGATCCCCTGCAGGCAGCAACAATAGACCCCCAGAGATTATAGACTTCCCCAGCAACAAAAAATCCACCCAGCAACAATTTGTCCCCTACAACAAAACACCAACAATAGATCTACCCCAGCACCAATAGACCCCCATTAACAACAGTAGATTGTCCAGCAACCATTTTTATGGATTTTGCCAATGATAACAAGAAAAGCAGTAAAATAGATCATCTTCAGGCAGCAACAATAGACCCCCCATAAATTATAGACTTCCCTAGCAACAAAAGATGCCCCCCAGCAACAATTTATTCCCTACAACAAAATACCCTCAACAATAGATCTACCCCAGCACCAATAGACCCCCATTAACAACAGTAGATTGTCCAGCAACCATCAACAGTAGACCCCCCATCAATAACAGATTCCCCACTAGCAACAACAGACCCACCTGCAACAGAAACTCCTCCCAGTGACAATAAATCCTGCACCAACATACCACCAACAATAGATCTACCCCTCAGCAACAATTTACCCCCTACAACAAAATACCCACAACAATAGATCAACCCCAGCACCAATACACCCCCATCACCAACAGTAGATTGTCCAGCAACCATTTATATGGATTTTGCCAATGATAAGAAAAACAGTAAAATAGATCCTCTGCAGGCAGCAACAATAGACCCCCAGAGATTATAGACTTCCCCAGCAACATAAGATCCCCCCAGCAACAATTTATTCCCTACAACAAAATACCCCCAACAATAGATCTACCCCAGCACTGATAGACCCCCATTAACAACAGTAGATTGTCCAGCAACCATTTTTATGGATTTTGCCAATGATAACAAGAAAAGCAGTAAAATAGATCATCTGCAGGCAGCAACAATAGACCCCCCATAAATTATAGACTTCCCTAGCAACAAAAGATGCCCCCCAGCAACAATTTATTCCCTACAACAAAATACCCTCAACAATAGATCTACCCCAGCACCAATATACCCCCATTAACAACAGTAGATTGCCCAGCAACCATTTATATGGATTTTGCCAATGACAACAAGAAAAGCAGTAAAATAGATCCCCTGCAGGCAGCAACAATAGACCCCCCAGAAATTATAGACTTCCCCAGCAACAAAATATCCCCCCAGCAACAATTTACCCCCTACAGCAAAATACCCCAAACAATAGATCTACCCCAGCACCAATAGACCCCCATCAACAACAGTCAATTGTCCAGCAACCATCAACAGTAGACCCCCCCAGCAACAACAGATTCCCCACCAGCAACAATAGACCCACCTGCAACAAAAACTCCTCCCAGTGACAATAATCCTGCACCAACATACCACTAACAATAGATCTACCCCAGCACCAATAGACCCCCATTAACAACAGTAGATTGTCCAGCAACCATTTATATGAATTTTGCAATGATAACAAGAAAAATCAGTAAAATAGATCCCCTGCAGGCAACAATAGACCCCAGAGATTATAGACTTCCCCAGCAACAAAAGATCCCCCCAGCAACAATTTACCCCCTACAACAAAATACCCACAACAATAGATCAACCCCAGCACCAATAGACCCCCATTAACAACAGTAGATTGTCCAGCAACCATTTATATGGATTTTGCTAATGATAACAAGAAAAGCAGTAACATAGATCCCCTGCAGGCAGCAACAATAGACCCACCAGAAATTATAAACGTGCCCAGCAACAAAATATCCCCCAGCAACAATGTACCCCCTACAACAAAATACCCCCAACAATAGATCAACCCCAGCACCAATATACCCCCATTAACAACAGTAGATTGTTCAGCAACCATTTATATGGATTTTGCCAATGATAACAAGAAAAGCAGTAAAATAGATCCCCTGCAGGCAGCAACAATAGATCCCCCAGAAATTATAGACTTCCCTACCAACAAAAGATCCCACCAGCAACAAAGTATTCCCTACAACAAAATACCACCAACAATAGATCTACCCCAGCACCGATAGACCCCCATCAACAACAGTAGATTGTCCAGCAACCATTTGTATGGATTTTGCTAATAACAAGAAAAGCAGTAAAATAGATCCCCTGCAGGCACCCCAGCAACAATTTACCCCTACAACAAAATACCCACAACAATAGATCTACCCCAGTACCAATAGACCCCCATTAACAACAATAGATTGTCCAGCAACCATTTATATGGATTTTGCAATGATAACAAGAAAAAGCAGTAAAATAGATCCCCTGCAGGCAGCAACAATAGACCCCCAGAAATTATAGGCTTCCCCAGCAACATAAGATCCACTCAGCAACAATTAACCCGCTACAACAAAATACCCCAAACAATAGATCTACCCCAGCACCAATAGACCCCCATCAACAACAGTAGATTGTCCAGCAACCATTTTTATGGATTTTGCTAATGATAACAAGAAAAGCAGTAAAAATAGATCCCCTGCAGGCAGCAACAATAGACCCCCAAGAAATTATAGACTTCCCCAGCAACAAAAAATCCACCCAGCAACAATTTGTCCCCTACAACAAAACACCCCAAACAATAGATCTACCCCAGCACCAATAGACCCCCATCAACAACAGTAGATTGTCCAGCTACCATTTATATGGATTTTGCTAATGATAACAAGAAAAGCAGTAAAATAGATCCCCTGCAGGCAGCAACAATAGAGCCCCCAGAAATTATAGACTTCCCCAGCAACAAAAGATCCCCCAGCAACAATTTATTCCCTACAACAAAATACCCCCAACAATAGATCTACCCCAGTACCAATAGACCCCCATCAACAACAGTAGATTGTCCATCAACCATCAACAGTAGATCCCCCAGCAACTTTAAATCCCCCACCAGCAACAATAGACCCACTTGCAACAAAAAATCCTCCCAGTAACAATAAATCATGCAGCAAGCAGCAAAAATAGACCCTCCAGCCCAACCCACCCCCCTTGCTATTACATACATTCAGTACTAGAGGTACCGGAACTGCCCTGCATTCCCACCGAAAAAATCCCTGTACATCATTTTGGTTTTTGAGATGTCTTGGTCTGTATCTCCTTACGGATATTATATAAAGAAACAGTTTAATTGTTTATATTGAGCGATTTAACAGCTCTTTTTAAAATAAAGTCCTGATTTCCAATGGATGATCTGATTTAACATTTAAAAAATAAAATATTGATGCAAATTAACTCCGACAATAAAATACTCAGAAGGACTTTCAAGCTCTGAAAAACATTTGAAAAAGTTGAAAATGGTAAATGTACATTGTATCTAAATATTATTTTCTTCCATGTTTGTGCTATCGATGCAATTTTTTTCCCCATGACACTTTTGTTTTTCTTCCTTTTCTATCTTAGCGAAGATCGATACAAAGATATCAGTCAGAGTGGTGTGCGGACGTGCATTGTGTCATCTTTAATACAGTACATCCTGCTTGACTCACTCCAACAAACCTGAACTGACTACAACTTTCTGCTATTGATCATACCATTGTTCCAAGTTCTATTTCTACTCCTCATCCGCATTACAGAGAGGAAATAGAGTTCTCTGCAATACTGAACTACAATGGTTCCCCGGGCCCTTAAGTACATGTTATACAGAACATAATAGAGACTGTTGGGCTTGAAAGAACTTTGGAAAAGTTTGGGGGGATGCTAAACAGCTAGTAGTATGAACTAAGCCGTTCTATCCATGGGTAGTCATATAATAATAGAGGCTGGCAGAGGGAGGGCTTGCAAAGGAGACAAGAACAAATACTATAGAAAAAAAAAGAAAAAAAAAATACAGTCAGGCCCATAAATATTGGGACATGGACACAATTCTAACATTTTTGGCTCTATACACCACCACAATGGATTTGAAATGAAATGAACAAGATGTGCTTTAACTGCAGACTGTCAGCTTTAATTTGAGGGTATTTACATCCAAATCAGGTGAACGGTGTAGGAATTACAACAGTTTGCATATGTGCCTCCCACTTGTTAAGGGACCAAAAGTAATGGGACAAATGGCTTCTCAGCTGTTCCATGGCCAGGTGTGTGTTATTCCCTCATTATCCCAATTACAATGAGCAGATAAAAGGTCCAGAGTTCATTTCAAGTGTGCGATTTGCATTTGGAATCTGTTGCTGTCAACTCTCAAGATGAGATCCAAAGAGCTGTCACTATCAGTGAAGCCATCATTAGGCTGAAAAAACAAAATAAACCCATCAGAGAGATAGCAAAAACATTAGGCGTGGCCAAAACAACTGTTTGGAACATTCTTAAAAAGAAGGAATGCACCGGTGAGCTCAGCAACACCAAAAGACCCGGAAGACCACGGAAAACAACTGTGGTGGATGACCGAAGAATTCTTTCCCTGGTGAAGAAAACACCCTTCACAACAGTTGGCCAGATCAAGAACACTCTCCAGGAGGTAGGTGTATGTGTGTCAGTCAACAATCAAGAGAAGACTTCACCAGAGTGAATACAGAGGGTTCACCACAAGATGTAAACCATTGGTGAGCCTCAAAAACAGGAAGGCCAGATTAGAGTTTGCCAAACGACATCTAAAAAATCCTTCACAGTTCTGGAACAACATCCTATGGACAGATGAGACCGACATCAACTTGTACCAGAGTGATGGGAAGAGAAGAGTATGGAGAAGGAAAGGAACTGCTCATGATCCTAAGCATACCACCTCATCAGTGAAGCATGGTGGTGGTAGTGTCATGGCGTGGGCATGTATGGCTGCCAATGGAACTGCTTCTCCTGTATTTATTGATGATGTCAAATGCAGCCGGATGAATTCTGAAGTGTTTCGGGCAATATTATCTGCTCATATTCAGCCAAATGCTTTAGAACTCATTGGACGCCACTTCACAGTGCAGATGGACAATGACCCAAAGCAGACTGCAAAAGCAACCAAATAGTTTTTTAAGGGAAAGAAGTGGAATGTTATGCAATGGCCAAGTCAATCACCTGACCTGAATCCGATTGAGCATTTCACTTGCTGAAGACAAAACTGAAGGGAAAATGCCCCAAGAACAAGCAGGAACTGAAGACAGTTGCAGTAGAGGCCTGGCAGAGCATCACCAGGGATGAAACCCAGCGTCTGGTGATGTCTATGCGTTCCAGACTTCAGGCTGTAATTGACTGCAAAGGATTTGCAACCAAGTATTAAAAAGTGAAAGTTTGATTTATGATTATTATTTTGTCCCATTACTTTTGGTTCCTTAACAAGTGGGAGGCACATATGCAAACTGTTGTAATTCCTACACCGTTCACCTGATTTGGATGTAAATACCCTCAAATTAAAGCTGACTGTCTGCAGTTAAAGCACATCTTGTTCGTTTCATTTCAAATTCCAAAAATGTTAGAATTTTGTCCATGTCCCAATATTTATGGACCTGACTGTATATCTCTCTCTCTTTTCTTCCCGGTGTATACCTGGAGTATTAGGAAGGAAATATATAGAGCCTATTGAAGGGAGGACCCATATCCTGGATTCACCCATAACAGCAGTAAGGAGTAAGGAGGTGAACCACCCAGTCTGCTTTCTACAAAAGAACACATCAGAGTAAATCCACGCTTTATGGCCCAGTACTCCCTTAACACAGACTATCTGGATTGTATGAGCAGTTTGTCACAGCATATTGAGCAAGCCGCAAGTATGATGGGATTCACATTTGATCATATTCACTTATGAATTGGACATTTATATATATTATTTTCTAATCATTATCTTGCTATCAATGTTGGTTTATATTATTTGATATTATATTTTCTTCACTACTAAGCAATGTAATGAATTGCTACAAGCAGTTCATCATTCACATCTTTTATATATAGATACACATTCATTTAAAGGGCGCGGCACCATTGTTATAATTTATTTATTACTATTATACATATACAGTATATGAAGATGTAAAGAGGAGCCTGCGAAATTATTCTCATTTCATATTTTAACTCCTAGTGGCTCACAGGCAACTCCATTATAGTTCACTATATATATATATATATATACAGTGAAGGAAATGCGTATTTGCTCCCCTGATGATTTTGAATGTTTGCCCACTCACAAAGAAATGATCGGTCTAAAAATCGAATGTTCGGTGTATTGTAACACTGAGAGACAGAATAGCAACAACAAATTCAGCAGAAATGCATGTCTAACCAATGATGACTGATCTGCATGTTCATGAGGGAAATAAGTATTTGATCCCCTTCACAAAACGTGACTTAGTACTTGGTGGCAAATCCCTTGTTGGCAATCACAGAGGTCAGACGTTTCCTGGAGTTGGCCCCCAGGTTCGCACACATCTCAGGAGGGATTTTGGTGCACTCCTCTTGGCAGATCCTTTCCAAGTCATTAAGGATTGGTGGCTGACGTTTGGCAACTTGAACGTTCAGCTCCCTCTACAGATTAAAGGTCTGGAGACTGGCTAGGCCACTCCAGGACCTTAATGTGCTTCTTCTTGAGCCACTCCTTTGTTGAATTGGCCGTGTGTTTTGGGTCATTGTCATGCTGGAACACCCATCCACAACCCATTTTCAATGCCCTGGGTGATGGAAGAAGGTTCTCACCCAAGATTTGATGGTACATTGCCCTGTCCATCATCCCTTTGATGCGGTGCAGTTGTTATGCCCCCTTAGCAGAAAAACACTCCCAAAGCAGAATGTTTCCACCACCATGTTTCACAGTTGGGATGGTGTTCTTGGGGGCATAGGCAGCATTCCTCCTCCTCCAAACACGGCGAGTTGAGTTGATGCCAAAGAGCTGGATTTTGGTTTCCTCTGACCACAACACTTTCCACCAGTCCTCCTCTGCATCATTCAGATGTTCAGTGGCAAACTTCAGACGGGCCTGGACATGTGATTTCTTGAGCAGAGGGACCTTGCGAGCACTGCAGGATTTCAGTCCTTGTCGGCGTAGTGTGTTACCAATTGTTTTCTTGGTGACTGTGGTCCCAGCTGCCTGGAGATCATTGACAAGATCCTCACGTGTAGTTCTGGGATGATTCCTCAATGTTCTCATGATCATTGACACTCCATGAGGTGAGATCTTGCATGGTGCACCAGACCTAGGGAGACTGACACTTGTTTTGTGTTTCTTCCATTTGTGAATGATTGCACCAACTGTTGTCACCTTCTCACCAAGCTGCTTGGCCATAGTTTGGTAGCCCAGTCCAGCCTTGTGTAAGTCTACAATCTTGTCCCTGACATCCCTGGACAGCTCTTTGATCTTTGCCATGGTGGAGAGTTTGGAATCTGATTGTTTGATGGCTCCTGTGGACAGGTGTCTTTTATACAGGTAACAAAATGAGATTAGCAGCACTCCCTTTAAGAGACTGCTTCTAATCTCAGCTTGTTACCTGTATGAAAGACACCTGGTAGCCAGAATTCCTGCTGAATTATAGAGGATCAAATACTTATTTCCCTCATGAACATGCAAATCAGTGTTTCATTCGATTTTTAGACTGATCATTTCTTTGTGAGGGGCAAACATTTAAAATCAGCAGGGGATCAAATACTTATTTCCTTCACAATATATATATATATATATATATATATATATATATATATATATATATATACACACATATATATATATATATATATATATATACATATATACACACTCACTGGCCACTTTATTAGGTACGTTTGTTCAATTGCTTGGTAGCACAAATGGCTAATCAGCCAATCACATGGCAGCAACTCAGTGCATTTAGGCATCTGGACGTGGTGAACATGACTTGCTGAAGTTCAAATCGAGCATCAGAATGGGGAAGAAAGGGGATTTCAGTGACTTTGAACATGGCATGGTTGTTGATGCCAGAGGGGCTGAGTATTTCAAAAACTGCTGATCTACTGGGATTTCCAAGCACAACCATCTCTAGGCTTTACAGAGAATGGTCCGAAAGTGAGAAAATATCCAGTGAGCGGCAGTTGTGTGGAGGAAAATGTTTTTTTGATGTCAGAGGAGAATGGACAGACTAGTTCCAGATGATAGAAAGCCAACAGTAACTCATGTCAATATGGACCAAAATCTCTGGGGAAAGTTTCAACATCTTGTTGAATCTATGCCATGAAGAATGAAGGCAGTTCTGAAGGCAAAAGGGGGTCCAACACAGTATTAGCAAGGTGTATCTAATAATGTGGTTGGGGAGTATAGTGTATACAATGCCTTGAAAAAGTATTCATACCCCTTGAAATTTTCCACATTTTGCCATGTTACAACCAAAAATGTAAATGTATTTAATTGGGATTTTATGTGATACACAAAGTGGCACATAATTGTGAAGTGGAAGGAAAATGATAAATGGTTTTCAATATTCTTTACAAACACATATGTGAAAGCTGCGGCATGCATTTGTATTCAGCCCCCCTACCCTGATACCCCTAACTAAAATCTAGTGGAAACTGTGTGTAAGGGCCCCCCAGATACTTGATCCTCATGTGAATGAGTATGGGGTGAATTAAAACAATGTATCCCAGAAATAAAGACACCTCAGTAGATATATCCTTTGCTAAAATCCCCCTAAAACGTCCCTTATTGTAATTCTGTCATCAATCATGATGCCCGCTGCCACCAACTTAGCGAAAAATATAAAAACCTGATGACCCGACACACACAATTGATCCCTGATAGTAACACTAGGTGAATGACAGCTGAAGGTCAGAGGTTGCCATTTAACCACCTCCCACCCGCCATATAGTACAATGATGGACGCAAGGTGGTTCTCTTGTTCTGATAGGACGTCGTATGACCTCCTCCCATTCTCACCGTGCATGCGAGGTTCATGGAGTGCGCAGCGCGGCGATCGGCGGTGCGCTGTGTCCAGCGGATCACTGATCACGGAAAGAGCCGAAGTTGTCGGTTCAGTCATGTGATCAGCTGTGTCCAATCACAGCTGATCACATGTAAACAGGGAAATGCCGGTTATCGGCATTTCTCTCCTCTCGAGCTGTCACGCTGACAGAGGAGAGGAGAGCCGGTACTCGGCTTTCCGTGGAGAGGGCATCTACACTGATCATCAGGGCACTGATGATCAGTGTGCCCTGATGATCAGTGTAGCCCCAGCAGTTCCACCTGTCAGTGTCCTTCAGTGCCTTGTGTCAGTGCCCATCAGTGCCACATATCAGTGCCTACCAGTGCACATCTGAGCTGCCTTTCAGTGTCACCCATCAGTGCCAGTCAGTGCCACCTATCAATGCCAGTCGGTGCCGCCTATCAGTGCTTCCTATCAGTGCCTGTCAGTGCCAGTCAGTGTCGCCTAACAGTGCCAGTCAGTGTCACCTATCAGTGCCAGTCAGTGCCGCCTATCAGTGCCAGTCAGTGCCGCCTATCAGTGCCGCCCTTCAGTGCCCATCAGTGATGCCTGTCAATGCCCATCAGTGCCAGCTACTAGTGCCAGCTATCAGTGTCCATCAGTGCACTCTATCAGTGCCCATAACTGCAGCCTCATTAGCGCACATCAGTGAAGGAGAAAAATCACTTATTTACAAAATTTTATAACAAAAACTAAGAGGGGATGGTGGCACAGGAGGAGATAGCTGTGGGGGATGGAGTGGTAGGAAGAGTGGAAGAGGTCGGTCAAGTTAGCAGGGGGTGGGGTAGGCTTCCCTGAAGAGATGGGTTTTCAGGGTACGCCTAAAGGAGAGGAGAGTAGGTGATAAACTGATGTGTTGGGGCAGGGAGTTCCAGAGGATGGGTGACACCCTGGAGAAGTCCTGGAGGCGGGCATGGGAGGAGGAGACCAGGGAACTAGAGAGAAGGAGGTCTTGTGAGGAGCGGAGTGTGCGTGTTGGGTGGTACTTGGATATTAGGTCAGTGATGTAGTTTGGGGCAGTATGGTGGACAGCTTTGTACGTCAGCGTTAGGATTTTGAATTTGATCCGTTGCGCAATCGGAAGCCAGTGGAGGGATTGGCAGAGGGGGGTGGCGGAGATGGAGCGGTTGGAAAGGCGATTGAGTCTGGCAGCCGTATTCAGGATGGACTGAAGCGGGGATAGCCAGCGGCGAGGCAGGCCAGTGAGGAGGGAGTTGCAGTAGTCGAGTCGTGATATGATGAGGGACATTTTTGGGACATCTGATGAACTGAGATGAATGAATACTTCCTGTTCTAAGAAGGCTTTGTTGTGTAATGCACTGATTTGGTTGGAGGGCTTCCTTTAATCCCTTCTCACCATAACCTGCATGTCTACAAAGCATTTTTTAGTACACTGCTGTAATTTTTCTGATTTGAGTGACAGCATACCTTCAATAAACACAACCCTTGCATCTGTGACATTTTTTCTATAAAAATTGATTTTTATGACCTCAAGACCCCGTAATTAACAAACGGGATCTCCCACCTAGTTAGGAGCACTTTAGCAGATCGCTCTAAGAAAAGGTTTCCATATATTCCTCACAATGGTCTTATTATTTATGGTCCAGCTGCTGCTATTGTATTATTTCCCAATGGTGAAAAGATTCCGTAGGGGTGATAAGTCAATTGGATACCTGTTGTTTCCTGTGAAAACTGCAGAAAGTGTCCTAACATTTTTATCTCTTCTTCCATCTATCAATTTATATTCGTTCCCGGTCTCTCACTGTTTCTTTCATGGACCACTTTTATTGCCCTTTGTTGTATTTGTTCTTTTCTTCTTGCTGTTTGGGCTTTTTTCTCTGTTTTTTATTTTATTTTTTTTTTTGTCATTCACAATACATTTTCACCTAAGAGTTCTGATTCCAGAGGTAATATATGTTTTTAAGAACCTCTTCTGTGTCATAATCGCTTTGAAATATTCTTATGGCGGTCAATGTCTTTGTTGCTTATATGAATGTTTGTGAAAATGATTACAGCGCAACAGTTTGACGTCGCTGATAGGCAGCTTGGGCACGGTAAAAAAGACAAGAAAATAAACATGTGATGCCAGTGCAGTCAAATTATTTTTTTATGTCATAATTAGAAGCTATTTTAGTTTTAAAGTCAACTACCACCTCTACGCTGATGACACTCAAATTTACCTCTCCACCCCTCACCTCACCCCCACATTCTCCGCCCGCATCACTCACTTCCTAAACGACATCTCTGACTGGGTGTCGCTCCATTTCCTCAAGCTTAACCTCTCCAAAACCGAGTTTCTCGTCTTTCCCCCTCCCCGCGCCCCCCCCATCCTATCCATCACTACCAACAACACCACCATCAATCCCGCCCCGCAAGCCAAAGTCCTTGGCGTCTTTCTGGACTCAAACCTTTCCTTCCAACCTCATGTCAAATCACTTACAAACACATGCAGGCTCCACCTCCGCAACATTGCCAAGATACGTTCCTTCCTTACCCCAGACACCACTAAACTACTCGTACACTCCCTGATTATCTCACGCCTCGACTACTGCAACTCCCTCCTCACCGGCCTACCCCAGTGCAGGCTCTCCCCGCTTCAGACCATCCTGAACTCAGCGGCTAGACTCATCCACCTCACCAACCGCTCCACCTCTGCCACCCCCCTCTGCCTATCCCTCCACTGGCTCCCGATTGCCCAACGCATCAAATTCAAACTACTAACCCTGACCTACAAAGCCATTCACAACACTGCCCCTAACTACCTCACCAACCTGATCCCCAAGTACCGCCCTACCCGTACCCTTCGCTCTTCACAGGACCTCCTTCTATCTTGCTCCCTGGTCTCCTCCTCCCACGCACGATTGCAAGACTTCTCCAGGTCCTCCCCCATCCTCTGGAACTCACTACCCCAATCCATCAGACTGTCACCTTCCCTCCTCACCTTCAGGCGCTCCCTGAAAACCCACCTCTTTAGGGAAGCCTACCCCACCCTCACCTAACAGCCTACCACTCCATCCCCCACAGCCACTTCCTCCTGTACCACTACCCCCTCCCTCCTAGATTGTAAGCTCGAAAGAGTAGGGCCCTCTAACCCCTCGTGTGCTGTTTGTTGTTGCTGTACTGTTTCATGTATTGTCCCCCCCCCTCTATTGTACAGCGCTGAGCAAACCCTTTGGCGCTATATAAACTCGATGTAATAATAATAATAACTTCTAAAGCACTACACTGGGATCCTGTCTCTCCCCTGCCCTCCATGTATATTTTAAGATTTTTTTTTACGTCTACCTCTTTGTCTTTAGGCTAGTCATATGATGCACTGGTGGTGGGTGAACTTTAATCATGCAACATTAGACTTTATGAGCAAGGAACTGTGGTGTGGCCCCATTAGGGGCTGGCCCATAGCCCCCTGCACTCACAGTATGAGCTCAGTCTCATAGGTTGAGTGATGTCCAAAGCTCAACCCAAAAAACTGAGCATACCACGATTGCAAAGTGCCATGGGCCCACCCCTGAAGTGATCTATGGTACCCTGCTGTCACAGTATTTCCTCAGTCTCTCAGTTTGAATGATGTCCAATGCTCAACCCAGAAACTGAGGGCATACTGTGAGTACAAAGTGCCATGGGTCCACTCCTGAGGTGGTCCATGGCACCTTGTAGTCACAGTATTTTTTCTGTCTCCCAGGTTCAATAATGCTCAACCCGGAAGGCTGAGGGTATACTGTGAAAGTAAAGTGCCATGGGCCCACCCCTGAGGTGAGCCCATGGCACCTTAGGGGTGGGCCAAAGGCACTTTGCACTCACAGCATGTGGGCCCATGGCACCTTTGGGTAGAGCCAATGGCACTTCGCACTCACAGCATGTTCTCAGTATTGTAAGTATGTCTTCAGTCTCTCAACTTGAATGATGTTCATTATGTCCTCAGTCTCTCAGGTTGAATGACACCCAAAACTCAACCCAAAAGAATGAGGGGGTGCTGTGAATCAAAATTGCCATGGGCTACCCTTCAGGTGGCCGATGGCACCCTGCAGTCACAATATTTCCTCTGTTTCTCAGGTTGAATGATGCTCAACACAGAAGACTGAGGGTATACTTCAAGTGTCATCGGCCCACCCCTAATGTGGGTCCTTAACATCTTAGGGGTGGGCCAATGGCAGTTTGCACTTACAGCATGTCCTTTGTACTGTAAGTATGTCCTCAGTCTCTCAGGTTGAATGACGCCCAAAACTCAACCCAAAAGAAAGGGGGTACTGCGAGTCCAAAGTTCCAGGGACCCACCCTTCAGGTGGCCCATAGCAACCCACAGTCACAATATTTCCTCTGTCTCCCAGGTTGAATGATGCTCAACCCAGAAGACTGAGGGTATCATGTGAGCGCAAAGTGCCTTGGGCCCACCTCTGAGGGGGCATTACCTGAACAACAAAGTTGTTCACTTTGCAAGTGAAGTTGCACTATGCAGGGAAATTTTCCCCAGAGCTCAGTGAATGTAGTTGCAAAGAAAAATCACATGACATGAAAGGAAAAAAAAAACTGTATTTTTGCTTTCACATGATTGGTTGATGGAGGTCAGCAGAGATTCAATTCATACACTAATCTCTAAAGGAAAATTACCTTGCAAAGTAGAACTTCCTTGCAAAGTGAACAGTCTAATTGCGTTTAGTAAATTAACGTCACAACAGGGGCGGACTGACAACTCATGGGGCCCCCGGGGCAATAGGGGATCATGGGGCCCCTGTGTCCCTGCCCAAACTCAAAAAAGCCTATGAAAAAGGTACCAGGGGCATCTCATGGGGCCCCCTACTGACCCCGGGCCCTCGGGCAATGCCCGAGTTTCCAAATGGTCAGTCCGCCCCTGCTTCACATTGTAATGATGCATCATTGAGGACCACCCACTACGGGCCGGACAAATGCTTGTGACATTTACCCATCAAAATTTTTATTAATACATCCCTCAGTGTCAGTTAAAACTGTAACACTTACAGTATGTGGTGAAATGTCCACTGATCTAGCGTGCGTTTGAAGGGGATGGGGATCACTGTCTAGATTAACCGGCTCTGTACACTGCAGATTAAACGTTCTCAGATTTTCCCACCAGGTCCAATACCATTCAATCCTTCTTGGTAATGTCAGCACTCTCTTATACTGTACATCCCTGTTGGCCTATCACCATAATAGGTTGCCTTGTAGGCCAATAAAATATGTAGGAGGTGTATGGAAGAGGCAACAAGCATTTCAAGGTTTGCCTTATAGGCCAATAAAAATATGCAGGAGATGGGTGACAGAGGAAACGAGCATTTTAAGCCAGAGTACTTGGTGTCATACTAGACTCCAATCTATCCTTCCAGCCCCAAGTCCAATCGCTAACAAACTCATGCAGACTCCACCTCCGCAACATCGCCAAAATACGCCCATTCCTAACCCCAGAAACTACTAAGCAGCTCATCCACTCCCTCATCATATCACGACTCGACTACTGCAACTCCCTCCTCACTGGCCTGCCTCGCCGCTGGCTATCCCCGCTTCAGTCCATCCTGAATACGGCGGCCAGACTCATCCACCTTTCCAACCGCTCCGTTTCCTCCACCCCCCTCTGCCAACCCCTCCACTAGCTTCCGATTGCACAATGGATCAAATTCAAACTGCTAACACTGACGTACAAAGCTGTCCACCATACTGCCCCGAACTACATCATTGACCTAATATCCAAATACCACCCAAAACACACTCTCCGCTCTTCACAAGACCTCCTTCTCTCTAGTTCCCTGATCTCCTCCTCCCATGCCCGCCTCCAGGACTTCTCCAGGGCATCACCCATCCTTTGGAACTCCCTCCCCCAATCCATCAGACTATCACCTACTCTCCTCTCCTTTAGGCGCACCCTAAAAACCCACCTCTTCAGGGAAGCCTGCCCCACCCTCTGCTAACTGACGATCTCCTCCACTCTTCCCACCACTCCATCCCCCACAGCTTTTCCTCCCGTACCACCATCCTCTCCCTCCTAGATTGTAAGCTCCAAGGAGCAGGGCCCTCAAACCCCTCGTGTATCGCATTGTATTGTTATTGTACTGTCTCATGTATTGTCCCCCATTGTAATGTACAGCTCTGAGCGAACTGTTGGCGCTTTATAAATACTGTATAATAATAATAATAATAATAATAGAAGGGTTGCCTTATAGGCCAATAAAAATATGTAGGAGGTGGGTGACAGAGGCAACAAGCATTTTAAAGGTTGCCTTATAGGCCAATAAAAATATGTATTGGGTGGGTGACAGAGGCAACGAGTATTTTAAGGGTTGCCTTGTAGGCCAATAAAAATATGTAGGAGGTGGGTGGAAGAGGCAACAAGCATTTTAAGGGTTGCCTTGTAGGCCAATAAAAATATGTTGGAGGTGGGTGACAGAAGCAATTAGTATTTTAAGGGTTGCCTTATAGGCCAATAAAAAGATGTAGGAGGTGGGTGACCGAGGCAACGAGCATTTTAAGGGTTGTCTTGTAGGCCAATAAAAATATGTAGGAGGTGGGTGGAAGAGGCAACGAGCATTTTAAGGGTTGCCTTGTAGGCCAATAAAAATATGTAGGAGGTGGGTGGAAGAGGCAACGAGCATTTTAAGGGTTGCCTTGTAGGCCAATAAAAATATGTAGGAGGTGGGTGGAAGAGGCAACGAGCATTTTAAGGGTTGCCTTGTAGGCCAATAAAAATATGTAGGAGGTGGGTGGAAGAGGCAACGAGCATTTTAAGGGTTGCCTTGTAGGCAAATAAAAATATGTAGGAGGTGGGTGGAAGAGGCAACGAGCATTTTAAGGGTTGCCTTGTAGGCAAATAAAAAAATGTAGGAGGTGGGTGGAAGAGGCAACGAGCATTTTAAGGGTTGCCTTGTAGGCCAATAAAAATATGTAGGAGGTGGGTGGAAGAGGCAACGAGCATTATAAGGGTTGCCTTGTAGGCCAATAAAAATATGTAGGAGGTGAGTGACAGAGGCAACGAGCATTTTAAGGGTTGTCTTGTAGGCCAATAAAAATATGTAGGAGGTGGGTGGAAGAGGCAACGAGCATTTTAAGGCATTTTAAGGGTTGCCTTGTAGGCCAATAAAAATATGTAGGAGGTGGGTGGAAAAGGCAACGAGCATTTTAAGGGTTGCCTTGTAGGCCAATGAAAATATATAGGAGGTGAGTGACAGAGGCAACGAGCATTTTAAGGGTTGCCTTATAGGCCAATAAAAATATGTAGGAGGTGAGTGACAGAGGCAACGAGCATTTTAAGGGTTGTCTTGTAGGCCAATGAAAATATGTAGGAGGTGGGTGGAAGAGGCAACCAGCATTTTAAGGGTTGCCTTGTGGGCCAATAAAAATATGTAGGAGGTGAGTGACAGAGGCAACGAGCATTTTAAGGGTTGTCTTGTAGGCCAATGAAAATATGTAGGAGGTGGGTGGAAGAGGCAACCAGCATTTTAAGGGTTGCCTTGTAGGCCAATAAAAATATGTAGGAGGTGGGTGGAAGAGGCAACGAGCATTTTAAGGGTTGCCTTATAGGCCAATAAAAATATGTAGGAGGTGAGTGACAGAGGCAACGAGCATTTTAAGGGTTGCCTTGTAGGCCAATAAAAATATGTAGGAGGTGAGTGACAGAGGCAACGAGCATTTTAAGGGTTGCCTTGTAGGCCAATAAAAATATGTAGGCGGTGGGTGGAAGAGGCAACCAGCATTTTAAGGGTTGCCTTGTAGGCCAATAAAAATATGTAGGAGGTGGGTGGAAGAGGCAACGAGCATTTTAAGGGTTGCCTTGTAGGCCAATAAAAATATGTAGGAGGTGGGTGACAGAGGCAACGAGCATGTTAAGCCGATGTTGTTCAAATGTGTAACTAAAAATTATGAAAAAAAGAGTGTGGGTACCTTTAAGACTCATTCCCTAATTATGTCCCTTAAGGAGTTAAAGATTTCTTCATAAGTAAGGAGGATTTTTTGTGAACACCGAATGATATATGATTGTAATACTGTAATTTCATTGCTTCAGTCATGCGCTTATAATCACAACTTCATATTCTTAATTATCTTGGCTAAAAAATCTATTCGGCAGGTCACAGGTCTAAATATTATCTGAAAGCGTTTCTGTATTAGGGATCAGTAACATGAGTATAATTAATCCAATATTTGTGTTAAATGTATAGTTAAATGCACACAGAAGTTCTATCAAGAAGGAAAATTCCAATTTGGCAATCCACTTTCTTGGATGAAACCCAGATAGCTCTTCAATGGCTGGTTAGAGCGAGTACAGTATATCCATACTTTACGTCTTTCATTGCCAATGACTAGAACCAAATATAAATCTTAAACTCATTTTCTACTCTCCTTTGAACTCTCTAGAGTTTTGTTCAGTGCTACCTCGGATTATGCCAGTAACATCAATTATATATCTTCTAATTCATTCTGACAAGTTGAACAAGGCAACTGTAGGCAAGAAGTTAGGGCAATTGAATGAAGAAGAAAAGCCCTTTATAATGATTTTTTTTTTCTTCGAGGGGGTCTACTCCAAACATTGCAACTGTTTTAAAAAAAACTTCAATAAGGACACATAGGCATCTTGCCCACTGGGTGTTTAGTCCCGTTGCATGAGGCTCCAGCGTGCACCCTTCAGCCTGTAAAAGTCTATGGTAGCTGCAGCTGGACAAGGCTAGGCAGTGCACCGAGCAGTACTTATGTTTAGGTCAGTATGCACCCAGGGTTGAATGCCCAGAATGCAAACATTCCATGAATTCATTGCTGGCTGCATATTGACCTACGTGGGTGTAAGTACGGCTCTGTGTGCCGTTGTCAGGGAATGGGAAGATCGCTGCGGCGATTGAATTCGCACATGCGTAGAGTCCTGACAAAATGTACAGGCAGGTAGGCACTAGGACCCAGGCGCGCCTGTCACCAATGACAGCGCCGGGCAAGCATTAGGACCCAGGAGTGCCTGTCAGGAGTCAGGCGGGCTATTTAAACCCAGCTCTTGCAATGCTCAAGTGCCCTATGGTCTTTCCCGTGTTCCTGTGAGTTTACTTTGCTGCTGACCCTGCCTGATCCTGATCTGCTGACTTCTCCTGCTCTGACCCCTGGCTTGCCTGACCATTCTCCTGCCTGGTCCTGCACTTTTGATCTCATGTTGCCAAACCCGGACCGTGACCCATTTATTCTCTGCCTGCCGTTTTGTACCGACCTGCTCCGCTGTTAGCGACCCGGCCTGTCTGCCCTCGCTTACTCTACCTCCTCACATCAGACTCTCACCTGCTGCGTACCACCGACAGGTGCCTCTACCACATCTGGTTGCACCCAGAGGTCACGACCTGGTCTAGGCTTGCTCCAAGTCCATCCCCACCATCAGGGGCTCTGGTGAACAAGCAGGTCGGAACTTAGATTCTGCTCCCTGGGGAATTCTGGTCTGTGGAACGCTAGAGGCTACCAGCGGCTGGTCCCTAACAGCCGTCCAGCTACTGTCAGCGTGTAGGTGTATAGGTGCTTTTACCTTCCTGCACAGCAGCTCCGTCCACTGCTCAGTCTCCGAGGTTGCTAACACCTCTATCATACAAGGACCAAAAAAAAGAATGGTCGGCACTCTGGGTGGCTTCCAAAAGATTATCTGTCTTTTTTGAAAAAACATATACAAAGCTGTAAAACAGCCAACATGTTTCGGCTGTCAGGCCTTAGTCATGACTAAGGCCTTACGGCCGAAACTCAGCTGTGTTACAGCTATGTACATGCTTTTTAAAAAAAAGAAGGTAATATTTTGGATGCCATTCCAAGTGCCAACTCTCCTTTTTATGATACTAGGTGCAGTTAGCTGCTTTGTGACTAAGTGGCTCTGTACCAGTACAGCAAATAGTATAATTCAGTGCTAGGTCCCACTTAGTTAGAATCCTCCTGCAGTGATGTCATGATCCAGATATAAGCTAGGTTGAGAGGAGTTCTTACACACTTGGGATGTAACCAGCACATGAAGGTCCTGGATAGGACAAGAGGTTGAGAGGAGTAGATCTGCACCCAGGAACAGCCGACTGTAGACTTTCTGTCCCTTGTGGAGGTGGGGACTAGGGCAGATTGCAAAAGGCCTTTTTAGGCCAGGCCAGGAGTTCCCTGAGTGAGGCTGCTTCCCTTGAGGGTCCTAAGAGAGGTGTACCTAAGGAGGAGACAACAGAGAGTAAAGTCCTGTGAGTATTATTGACCCTGGGTGAAAGAGGGAGATGGCTGCTAAGAGTGCTGCATATGCTTTCACATGTGACTACTGTTGACTGTCCACTAAATGTACCTGAATATGAAATGTCAATTGACTTTGGAATGTATGTTGATGTGATGTGACTGTAAAGTGCAGTAAATCTACATTTATGTATGAACATTCCCTGGAATAAAAAAAAAAAAAACATGTTATACCTACCTGCGCTGTACAGTGGTTTTGCACAGAGCAGCACCGATTCTCCTCTTCTCGAGTCCCCCACTGGCGATTCTGGCTCCTCCCCCCTGAGCAGTGACCCCATAGCAAGATTGCTATGGGGGCACTGGTATGTGCTCATCCCTGAGCCACACTCTCTGCATCCATAGGGCACAGCAGAGCAGGACTCGTCCCCGTCCCCCCATTCCCTCCTCACAGTCTGTGATTGACAGCAGCAGGAGCCAATAGCTTTCGTTGACGTGTCTCAGCCAATGAAGAGGAAGAGACCTGGGAAAGCCAAGTTTCCTGTGCACATGGCTGGACCTAGATCGGGCTTAGGTGAGTATTAGAGGAGCTGTGGGGAGGAGGGGGGCGGGCTTGCGCTGCACAGTGAAGGTTTTTTACCTTCATGCATGCGATGCATGAAGGTAAAAAACCTTAAAGCGGAGTTCCAGCCGTTTTTGTGTTTATTAAAAGTCAGCAGCTACAAAAACTGTAGCTGCTGACTTTTAATAGACACACACTTACCTGTCCCGGAGTCCAGCATTGTTCTCACCTAAGGTATCCCTTCTCCCCTTCTCTCCTCCACGGCGCCGGCATCTCTGCTGTGAGCACCCGGCTGTGACACCTTGCGGCTTCACAGCCTGGTGCCCACTGCGCGTGCGCGAGTCGTGAAAGTTCCTAGGAGACTGCAGGAGGGAGGAGGGGGCCGAACCTCCGGCTCACTTTGCTGTGGCGAACTGAGCCAGAAGTGGAAGCAGGTACCTGTCAAAAACAGGTATCTGTTCCCCCCTCCCCCCAAAAGATGCCAAATATGGCAGTGGAGGGGGGGGAGGAGGCAAATAAGCGAAGGTTACGCTTTTGAGTAGAACTCCGCTTTAAGCCTTTAGAATCACTTTAATGACCTGGCAGCCTCTGGCATGGAACAATATGGCGGAAGGTTTGGACTCAGCAGAAGGCACAGTGTTCTTAGAGGACAGGAGCAGGGGTAGGGACTTGGCGCTCTTTGCGCCAATTCTAGCCAAACAGCCCCTCTTACAAGCCTCTTATAGACTCCTATAGGCTGCCAGCAGGGCTGGAGGGTGCGCCTGTACCTTCCACCCACAAATAAATTCCAGAGCTTCATGAACCTCAGCTTGGAACCTGTTTCTATTCATCAGGTATACTGTATAGGACATGCCACTACACTTGCTAAAACTGTGTAAGCAAGTAAAAATTGGGAGTCAAGGCTCCTGGTTGCCCAACCAGCAGGTTGAGGACAACATCTGGCCTTTGGACAGCTCCTCTGTGGCCCTTGGGCCCTTGCAGAAAATACTTTTTGGTAATAATTCAAGCCAATATTTCTTTTCATATTCTTTTGTCATCCATCCCTTTAGTCATTTTATGTTTTTTTGTTTTGTTTATTTAAATTTCCACTGGTCTATTATAATGGATTGTGCTGAATGACATATCAGATTTGCACAATGTATTTGTAAGGGTGCTGTCAGAAGCACACATGTGGAAGCATTGATTTATAAAGGGCCTGTTATAGCATTGATCCCTAGCAGTCTCACGTGATGTGTCCCCAGGCTATGACTGTCTCCTGAAGTATGTCCATTGTCTCCCATCAACTCCTATAGTATGTTCTATGTCTCTGACCATTTCGTGCATGTCTTTATTATCTGAAAACTATTTGAAGCATTACATCAACTGTATATTATTTATGGCTTTTTGTTTATATAGGGGGCCACACTGGAGGTCCACTATATCAGACAGTAGCCCAATAAAGACTGTTAACAGGGTCAGCCTACCTGAAATTGATTTCATATTTTAGCACATGCCAGAAAATGAAACCCCTTGACAGTCTCTTATAACCCCTTCAACTCTATCGGTGAACTCTGTGCATTCCTGTGTCCTGGATTTGCACATCCGATGTGCCCATCATAAGAGGCTTCCACCATCACTGTTGGATTTACCAGTTATTTTATATTATGGATAATGCAACAGGAGGAACCATAACACACAAAACTTTTGAGTAGACAGGAACAGAGCTAGGAATTATGGCAGGTAGACCTCTCTTTTGAAGTCATTAAAGTGATATTAAAGGCTTTTTTTTTTTAATAACAACATCATTCTTACCTTCTGCAATGGTTTTGCACATAGCAGCCTGGATCCTCCTCTTTTCGGGTCCCCCGCTGGTGCTCCTGGGCCCTCTCACCTGTCACCCTCTCACCTGTCAGGTGCCCCATGGCAAGCAGTTGTGCATTCACACATTGAGCTGTGGCTTGGCCCCGCCTCCTCTTTCTTCTAATTGGCTCATTGGCTATGATTGACAGCAGCTGGAGCCAATAGCTCTAGCTGCTGTCTCAGCCAATGAGGAGAGAGAGTTCTGGGATTGCCAAGACTCCAGTGCAGATCGCTGGATTGAGAGGGGGCTGAGGTGAGTATTATGGGGGGCTGGGGGAGCTGCTGCAAAGAGAAGGCTTTTTTTTACCTTCATGCATAGAATTCATGAAGGTCAAAAACCTTGAGCCTTTACAACCACTTTAAGACACAGGAAACCAAGAGCTGATTCATCTCTCTAGATTTCATCTATAACGAAAATATTACATTAAAGTGTACAGACCCTTTACAGGGTGAGCGAAGTAAGACACAACCCCCCCCCCCCATTTATTGCATTTTCCAATAGTACTTCAATGTGTCTTCACACTAGCCTTCTGTAATCCCTACACAACAGAATGTGCTGCATTGTAAAGCATTGTGACTTTCACAACATAGACATGACCTCCTTAGCGAACTGGTTCTCTGAGCTGGGGAGGTTTTTTTCACTTTCGAAACGCATTGGAATTTTTTTGTGTAAACCAATAAATGAATTTTAACTCTTATTTTTTGGTCTGCACTCTTTTCATTAATGTACCTCCACACAGAGACACAGTACAGAACAAGGCATGGTAAGTCAAGAAGACAAAGGTCAGCTGAAGGGAGACCACAGGCTACCAGGACCAGTCCTTTGCCATCTGCTTTCCTATTTATGGGTACGACTTCCACAGTGCAGTTCCTCTTAGAACAGTTTGCCTCCCCTTTTCATTAAGAATTTTCAACAGAATTTAGTCTGGAATAGGCAAGTAATGTATTGTAAGTTTGTTGATTTCTCGCATTTCATTTAAAGAGAGAGAAGAAAAAAAATCAATGGAGTTTTATAAATTCTGTACTGAGAGATTTTACTGAAAAGCTGAAGGTCTGTCACTTTTTCTGGCATCCAAATGTCAGTAATTAAGTGTCTAGATTTGTGGATTAATCGATAATCTCTGTTATTGATGAGCAAATCCTGGTATGTCGATGACAGGCAAGCCGTACAACAAAGTATAAATGATGCCACTTTCATGCACTCTTAAGTCAAAATGACTCATCAGTTCTATTCTCGGGGAAATACGTATTTTACAGCTTGAGTTTAATTACAGAAGTGCGTTGAATGCTCTGGTTAGAGATGAGAAAAAACATTTATGTCAAAACTACCAACTGTAACGAACCGCCTGACAGCACCTCTATCAGTCCCCCGGTAGAGCCTCCCCAGAGTGCGGAGTCTAAGCACCGGAGCACTTGTTCACCAGGGCCCCTGATGGTGGGGATGGACTTGGAGCGCTCCGGTACCAGGTCGCAACTACCAGGTATTTCCAACAGGGGTAGAGGAGTCTGACAGGGGCTCCAGAGAGCTAGGAGTCTGATGTAAGGGATCCTAGTGATCCCTGCGGGGTGGGTGGATGGATGAGCTAAATCAGAGTCATGCAGGCCGGGTCGGTAATTAGTGGATCGGTAAGGTACAAAACGGTAGGCAAAGGATAGTCGGGTCACACGCAGGGTCAATACCAGGAGGTCAGATCTAAACGGGAACATCCAGGAGCAGAGTCAGGCAAGCCAAGGGGTCAGGACGGGAGAAGGCAACAAGGTCAAAACAATCCAGATCAGAAGTACTCACACACAGGTAACAGGATACAAAGACCATTCGGCAACAAGTGTCTGTGCAGGGCTAATTTAAATAGCCCGCCCTGCACCTGACAGGCGTAGCCTGGGTCCCAGTGCCTGCCTAGTACTGTCCAGATGACGGGTGCACCTGGGTCCTAGTGCCCTGCCACCTATACGTCTCGGCAGACACCTACACATGTGTAGACCCATGCGTCGCGATGGTTCCTGACATCAACATTCCAGTCTTAGTCCCTGGGCCATTGTAAACCTGGCCCACAGCCTGTCTCAAGCCCACCCAGTGGATGAGCAGCCCTATCCAGGCCCCACCCAAGGTTAGTCTCAGGCACATGTAGGCAGGTCGCTAGCAATTAACAGCATCCAATACTCCACTACAGGGTATCACGTACCTGGTGCTAGAGGCCAATGGAGAGAGGGCTTCCCTTGAGCCTAAGTTCTGGACTCCCCTGAGAGAGGGACAGCAGGAGTCAGGCCCAATGTGGCACAGGTCGCCTGTAGGAGTACTCGTTGGTGGTCCAACCAGGAGCACAGCTGATGCACTGTGATGGGGTCTGCAAACAGGTGGTGCCTGTGCGAGGTATGCAAACCTTCCAGGAAACAGAGGATCACAGGATAGCCGGTTCAAAGCTGAGGTCAGGTACCAGGTGGAGATCAGAGCAGACGTAAACAGATGGGATAGCTGAGGTCATACACAGAGGAGCGAGAGAGAATATTGGTTAGCCAAGCCGAGGTCAGATCAGGGGTTAAGCAGAGAAGACAGGTCCAAGAGCAAGCCGAGTCGGTATCAGGAAATCACAAATCACAATAGCACAGGAACAGGAACAAGGTACTGGGAAGCCAGAGATCAACCAGCCCCTGAGAGTAGTGCAGGGCTTCCTTATAAAGGCCGTTTGGTGCCAAATTTGAGCCAATGTGAATTTCTGAGGCCATGCAAGGTACTGGCATGGGTGCCAGGTCTCCCAACATCTCTGCCAAGGACAGAGCCCTGACACAGGGTCTACTACACTCAGGGCTTTTAAAGGATCTAAATCCTTACACTACAATGGCTTCAGAGATCATGCACACTACACCATCTGCCATTTTGTGTGCAGATGGTGGGTTGTAAACCTTTCATTACGCCATCCCTATGGTCCAATATAACACCAACCCATCATTGGGAGGAATCACTTTGCAAGGCCTTGGTCAGGGTTCCAGGTCAGGGTTTCAAAAATCCAACCGAACATCTGGAGCCCATAGCATGTGTTTCATAGAGGTGTCTGCTCCTTACTGCAAGTAGGATGATTTATTCCCCTGATTTCCAGTTTTACATGAAACACCAAAGACCCATGCATTAACTATTCAGCCTAACCATGTACTGGCCCACCTTACACTCTTCCACTTAGGTTTTAGACATCTTCTTACATAATACCATTCCAGCCAGACCAGCCCTTTTAGTAAGTGCTTGTAGGTTACACCTAATGGATCTGCAAAGGCAGTATAAGGAGAACAATTGCAGCAGCCTGAACCCAGTTTCAGTGACATGACCATAATGAGGGATGTATTTCAGCATTAAGCCCAATGACAGGGGTGACCCTCACCAGTAAAGGCCTACAAAGAGGAAAGGAAGAGCACCATCCTCAGTTCTCCTGCATCATGATTCTGCCTTTCACTCTACAACTCCAACCAGCTACGCTCAACCTGCTATTTATATGGGGACCTGTCAGAGAGGGCAGTAACATCACTTCATGGGGGAAATACCATGAAGAGCCTAACAATTGAAACCTACTGACCTCGGCCTACATGCACCAAGATCCTTCTGGTTTAGCAGAGTGGCTCACTCAAATGCCATGTCTAATGAACCCAATGCTATGCTGTGAACCTGGAAAGTTGCCTAGCACACAAAATCATAGGACTGAGGATCACACTCCCTCAGCCTCAGAGATTCTGCTCTCTTCTGGCTCTCATCCTACCTGTCACAACGCTCTTTCAGCGTTACCTATAATGCTACCACCTTCCCCTCACTCCCCCTCTCTGTTGGGGTCCCTCAAGGTTCCGTCCTCGGGCCCCTTCTCTTCTCCATCTACACCTCCTCCCTTGGCCAACTCATACACTCTCACGGCTTCAACTACCACCTATATGCCGACAACACACAAATCTATCTCTCAACCACCCCACCTCATCCCCTCAGTCTCTGCCCGAATCACACACCTACTGAGCGACATATCTGACTGGATGTCGCTCCACTTCCTTAAACTGAACCTCTCCAAGACCGAGTTTCTTGTCTTCCCCCCAGCCCGGACACCACCCCCATTGACTTCTCCATCAAATCCAACAATGCCACCATCAAACCCGCCCCGCAGGCCAGAGTACTTGGTGTCATTCTGGACTCCAACCTATCCTTCCAGCCCCAAGTCCAATCTTTAGCAAGCTCGTGCAGACTCCACCTTCTCAACATCGCCAAAATCCGCACGTTCCTAACCCCAGAAACCACTAAACAGCTCATCCACTCCCTCATCATATCACGTCTCGACTACTGCAACTCCCTCCTCACTGGCCTGCCTCGCCGCTGGGTATCCCCACTTCAGTCGATCCTGAATATGGCAGCCAGACTCATTCACCTTTCCAACTGCTCCATCTCCACCACCCCCCTCTGTCAATCCCTCCACTGGCTTCCGATTGCGCAACGGATCAAATTCAAAATCCTAACACTGACGTACAAAGCCATCCACCATACTGCCCCGAACTACATCACTGACCTAATATCCAAGTACCACCCAGCACGCACACTCCGCTCCTCACAAGACCTCCTTCTCTCTAGTTCCCTGGTCTCCTCCTCCCATGCCCGCCTCCAGGACTTCTCCAGGGTGTCACCCATCCTCTGGAACTCCCTGCCCCAACCCATCAGATTATCACCTACTCTCCTCTCCTTTTATGCGCACCCTGAAAACCCATCTCTTTAGGGAAGCCTACCCCACCCACTGCTAACTTCCACTCCATCCCCCACAGCTATCTCCTCCTGTGCCACCATCCCCTCCCTCCTAGATTGTAATCTCGAAAGAGCAGGGCCCTCGATCCCCTCATGTTTTGCATTGTATTGGTATTGTTCTGTCACATGTTCTGTCCCCCTTTGTAATGTACAGCACTGAGCGAACTATTGGCGCTTTATAAATACTGTATAATAATTGTGTGGAACTGTCCCAGCAAATTCAGAATAGGTGGCATCTTTTTTCAATCTACGCAAAACTTTTTATTTCAGTTTTGGATAAACATGTTTTATTGATGAGACTCAAAGTAAAGGGAGAGAACACTAGTCCACTCCTGTATGTGCAGATCAAGTAAATTGTTACATAGTTAGTCTGGCTGAAAAAAGACAAAAGTCCATCCAGTTCAACCATAAAAAAAAAAGTTATAATCCTTCACCCACAGTTGATCCAGAGGAAGTCAAAAAAACCCAGCAAAGCACAATCCAATTTGCTCCTGCAGGGAAAAAAAATTCCTTCCTGATCCTCCAAGAGGCAATTGTATATTTCCTGGATCAACTTTACTATAAATGTTAGTAATCAGTTATATTCTGTGTATCCAAGAAACAATCCAGGACTTTTTTAAAGCAATCCACTCAGCTGGCCACAACCAACTCTTGAGGGAGTCTATTCCACATTTTTACAGCTCTTACTGTAAAGAAACATTTCCGCATTTGGAGATTCAATTTACTTTCCTCCAGACGTAAAGAGTGCCCCCTTGTCCTCTGTGATGACCTCAAGGTGAATATCTCTACACCAAGTTCACTATATGAACCACTGATGTATTTATACATGGAGATCATATCCCCCCTTATGTATTATACATGGAGATCATATCCCCCCTTATGTATTATACATGGTGATCATATCCCCCCTTATGTATTATACATGGAGATCATATCCCCCTTATGTATTATACATGGTGATCATATCCCCCCCCTTATGTATTATACATGGAGATCATATCCCCCTTATGTATTATACATGGTGATCATATCCCTCCTTATGTATTATACATGGAGATCATATCCCCCCTTATGTATTATACATGGAGATCATATTCCCCCTTATGTATTATACATGGTGATCATATCCCTCCTTATGTATTATACATGGAGATTATATCCCCCCTTATGTATTATACATGGAGATCATATCCCCCCTTATGTATTATACATGGAGATCATATCCCCCCCTTATGTATTATACATGGAGATCATATCCCCCCCTTATGTATTATACATGGAGATCATATCCCCCCTTAATCTCCTCTTCTCAAGAGAGAATAAATTCAGTTCCTCTAATCTTTCCTCATAGCTGATCTCCTCCATGCCTCTTATCAGTTTGGTTGCCCTTCTCTGTACTTTCTCCAGTTCCCCAATGTTCTTTGTGTGAATTGGTGTCCAAAATTGCACCACATATTCCAGATGAGGTCTTACTAATGATTTGTACCGGGGAAATTATATCTCTCTCTGGAGTTTATACCTCTCCTAATACAAGAGAGGATTTTGCTCGCTTTAGAATCCGCAGCTTGGCATTGCATACCATTATTAAGCTTGTGATCTACCAGAACTCACAGAGCCTTCTCCACCATTGACCCCCCAGATCCTTCTCCACCATTGACCCCCGCAGTTGTACCCCCCCAGTATGTATGATGCATTCATATTCTTAGCCCCCAAATACAGAACCTTACATTTATCAACATTAAACCTCATTGGCCACATAGTTGCCCAATTACACAGAGCATTGAGGTCGGCTTGTAAGTTGGAGACATCCTGTAAGGACGTTATTCCCCGGCACAGCTTGGTGTCATCTGCAAAGACTGAAATGGGATTTTTAATCCCAGACCCTATATCATTTATATATTTGCTGAATTCAATAAAATGGTCAAAACATTTGGAAGTTCTCAAGAGGCTTCCTTCATCAGGGCTAGAATGCAGTAAAGTAGAGGTTTGGACTTAGAAATGTTTGTAAAAGCGCCTGTCCTAACTCACAGTCCATATGTTAGCTTTACTACATTCCATCTCTGACATAGGGAGCCTCCTGAACCCCAAAACACTTTAGCTGTTTAGATTGTAGGAATAATAAATGTATTCTTAACATAAATCAGTTGATTGTTTCTCTCATCCAAGCAGCCTACCAGATGATGAGGCCTTGTGACATATGAGAGGTAAAACTCCACATAAAGTAAGCTGCCTAAGATGTCCAGTCAACAAATCGCCATCTGGTACCAGTCATTTTTATCTTTTCTTTGAAGGCATCAGTACTGTACCACTTCTTGTCCTATCACGTTCCTCGGAAAATACAAAGACGCCTCCTCCTAGTCTCTCCTAGTCTCTGTGAAGGATGTATAAAAGGTTAAAAAATAAACTCCAATAGCGCAACAAGCTTGATCATTTTATCATTAAAAAATAGTAAAAACATAATTCAAAGGACTCCGAAGTCCAGTAACCTCACATCATCGGACATTGCTCACTCACCCCACTCATTTCAGCCAACTGGCCTTCCTTGGGGGCTTTTTATGTATAAATAAAAAGACTGTTGTTTGGACTCCACAGTGGTGTATTTCTTCAATTGACAGTCTGCTTTATTACTGCAAGTGTTGCTACTTTCTTGTTTCTCCTGCAGATTAGAGAGTTACCAGTGGAACTATGTTTATCAAAAACATACATGAAACCAGGACTGCAACTGCACAAAAAAGGTCCAGAACTCCTTTACCCACCATAATATATATTCATTGCTGTCTAAGGCCTCATGGGGGAGATTGCCCCACCAATGATGTCACTGGGCAAGAGGAAATGAAAAATCTCGTGGGCACATAAACAATATAGAGATAACACTGGTTTAGTTGTCTGCTGTTGCAAAATGTTTTTTTTTTTTTTCCTTAGTCTCTGTGAATTTTTTTTCCTTACTTATGGGACAGGCAGAGAGGGGATTTCTCCTCACTGGAGCCACAGTCACCAGAAAGAATCATATAAAGCTTCTAACCTTTCTCTGCTCTTCTAAGCTTAACAAAAATAAATAAATGTTGAATAAAATATAGCAATAAATTATACACTTTAAAATCCCAATTTTTCAGTTTTCAATGACTCTCAGTCCCCAAACAAACCCATTTACATTGGAACAGGGGCTTTTTTTTAACCAATTCAATATCGGGCACTTTTACCCCCTTCCTGCCCAGGCCATTTTTCTGGTTTCAGCGCTCTCACACTTTGAATGACAATTGCGCGGTCATACAACATTGTACCCAAACTAAAATGTTATCATTTTCTTCACACAACTAGAGCTTTCTTTTGGTGGTATTTAATCACCGCCGGGGGTTTTATTGTTTGCTAAATTAACAAAAAAGGCCAAACATTTTGAAAAAAGTTTTTCTTGGTTTCTGTTATAAACGTTTGCAAATAAATAATTGTTCTTCATAAATTTAGGCCGAGATGTATTCTGCTACATGTCTTTGGTGAAAATAACCCAAATTAGGATGTATTTTTTAGTTTGTAGGAAAGTTATAGAGTTCACAAACTATGGTATAGATCTGAATATTGATCAATCCTGAAGTACTGACAGCCAATCTAATTTCTTGAAGTCCAAGAATGTCAGAACAGTACAGGTATCCCCCAAATGTCAGAACAGTACAGATATCCCCCAAATGTCAGAACAGTACAGATATCCCCCAAATGTCAGAACAGTACAGATATCCCCCAAATGACCCCTTTTTGCAGAGTAGACAGTCCGACGTACTTCATAAGTGGAATGGCGAGTTTTTTTAAGTTGTATTTTTTTTGTCATAATTTTTCAGAAAATGAAAAAATAAAAAACAATTATTTTCACAATTTTTTTTACATACTGTCATCAGTGCAGTTCAGCGTCATCATATAACTGGTATGGAGGTGATCAGGGACACTGACTGGTGACAGTATAAAAAAAATATATATTATTTTTTTTTCATTTTTTTTTATTTTTTTTATTATTTTTACATTTTTATTACATTTTTTTTCTTTTTTTTTTACGATTTTTTTTCATATTTCACTATGACCAAAGTAGTACTTTGGGGAAGTGATCAGTATTTTTTTTTTTTGTTTACACAATTTGCTTATAGCAAAGAATTACTTTCCTATAAGCAAGCATTTACCTGAATGACATCGATTCATTCAGGGTTTTTTTTTTTTTTTGTGCTTAGCTGTGATTTGGCCACACCTAATCACATGACACAGCTGGGCTGTGATTAGCCCAGCTTGTGCATGTGATCGCTGTGACCAATCACAGCTACAGTAGTATACAATGGATGGCATGAATGAAGCCGTCCATTGTATACAACTGTCATGTGACCTGCTGTGACTGGTTACAGCAGGTCACTAGGAATGGGCAACGGGGCCGGTACTCAGATCTGTCATGGGCCGTGTCCGAGGTACACGGCCGGTGACAGACCACGCCGCTGCGTGGCTCTGCAGGTGCGCAAACTGCACATGCTCGGGAGAATGCCATATGGCGTCCACCCGGAACACTAATGGCTTTTGCACGCCGCCATTCGGCCATTGGCCAGGCGGCTAATAGTTTATGTAAAAAAAGAACAAGGGAGCATGTAGTATGTAGGGATCAGCTTAAAGTAGAACTATAGGCAAAACTTTTTTTTTTCATTTTGGATAGAGTAAGGGAGGGCTATACCCCTACCCCAGGTCACCAGAACTAGTATCCCATTGAAAAATTTCCCCTCTATCACCTTTCTGGGAACAACCCAAAATTTAGGGTTTTCTTTCATTTTTAATAATAATAATGGGAAACAGGACAAATAGAGAGGTTTAATCTCCAGGGACACAGACAGCAATGTGTCTTTGTTCTAATGTGTTCTGATCCCTCTCCACTGTATCCAAAACTTAAAAAAAAAAGTTTTTTCTTTAGTTATAAATTAAGGTTTGGTCCAAACACAATGGCTGTAAATCCCCGACTATTTAAGCAAAGGAACAGGAGATAGTTTAAAAAAGAAGCATAGGGGTTTCCCCATAATTCATACTAAGCCTCTCAGGTCTGGTATGAATTTTAACCTCCCTGGCGGTATTCCCGAGTGTAGCTCGGGGTAAAATTTCAATACCAAGAGCGGTAACCCCGAGCTACACTCCGGATTACCATGCGGCGTTGCTCAGGGGGTCCCTGCAGCACTTACCTTGGCCTTCGCTCCCGCGATGTGTCCCCTGCAGCGTCCCCGGCCATCTCCTCCGGCCGATGCCGGCATCCGGCTTCCGTGTTCCGGTCCCTGTGACGTCGGGACGTACAGGCGCTGGAACTGGTGGGAAATTTGAAATTTTTAAAAAATTTCATTTTTGCTGTCATTGCTGTTTTCAATGCATTTCACATACATTTTGTCCCGAGTGCTTTGTCCGGCGCCCTGCCTGTATTTTTACTGTTCTTTCTGCCTGGAAACTTAGAAAAGTCCATGGCGTCCAAAAAGCGTCCCTTTAGGTCAAAAGCGGTTTTAGACCGGCTAGAGAACAGCGATAGTAAATCAGAACCACTTGCAGAATTGAGTGATAATGATTCGTGGGGGAAATTCGTCATCAGACACTGAAAACGATTCTGCGACTGAGCTCAGCGATGTGCGAATTTGCCTCTGTATTTCAAATTTCAGTGTTTTTGGTTTGATTATATTATTGAATTACATTTATTATTATTATATTATTGTTTTTTATGATTATTTATTAAATTATAATTTATGATTTCGTGTTTCAAGTTTTATCATACCCGGGATGTTTACTAGACTCTTGTTCGGACAGATTTCAGTGAGTTATTCCTAAAAATTACAGGCCTACAATAAAAAACTACATATTTCCATGCAAAAAAAATGGTACCGCTTTCAGCACAAAAAATCAGAAAGAATCATACCGCCAGGGAGGTTAAAGGAGATCACAGGTAGAAAAATTCATTTTGACCTCAATACATCTTTGAGCTAAAAAAGTAATTTGCTGGCTATTTCTTGTAATTAAGCTATAACACAGTGTCATTGTAAGCTGAGCAACCCAGCTTTGGGTGTATGGGTATGGTGTTTGATGAATTTTATGGATTTCTAGCAATTATGAGTTAAGTCCTAATCCAGGGTTTCTCAACCAGGGTTTGATGGAAACCCAGGGTTCCTCCAGGAGTTGCTAGGGGTTCCTTGAGCAATGAGCAACGTCTGCCTCTCGGATAAGTTCCTACTGACACCATTGATCTTTTTAGCTCTCTGTAAGGGGGTAATTATTCCCAATGACTAGAGATGAGCGAATTATTCAAAAATTCGGTTCGGCTGATTCGCCGAATTCGCGGAAAAAATTTGCTTCGAGCCGAATATATTCGCTGCGAATTTAACTTATAAAAAGGGTGTTTCTAGGCTTCAGAGAGCCTTTATATTAGTGCTGAACACTGTACCTTTAATTTAAATGCCCTTGGAGTCTGCTGGGGAAGAGAAATAATACTGTCAGTCAGTATGACATGCAGATGAGTGCCGTCGATCTTAGAATCACCGCACACTTCACTCATTTGGGCAGTCACGGGGCCAAAACCAGAGTGTGGAGCCACAGTGTGGCGGTGGAGGCAGCAGCAATGGGAGGCCATACAGCACCCTATGACAAAATGGAACCCACCAGCAGTGTGAGGAGACCTGAAAGTGGCACATGGCAGAGTGTGGCGATGGAGACAGCAGCAATGGGAGGCCGTACAGGGACCCATGACACACTCTGGACCTGGCAGCAGCATGAGGAGGCGGTACAGGGGCCCATGACAGATTACGGGCCTGGCAGCAGCATGAGGAGTCGGTACGGGGGCCCATGGCAGATTACGGGCCTGGCAGCAGCATGAGGAGGCGGTACAGGGGCCCATGGCAGAGTGGCGGAGCGTAAGCAGCTAAAATTGAAGGCCATACAGAGGCCTATGTTAAAAAGTCCCCCCAGCAGCAGCGTGGGGAGACGACTATCAAGAGTCCAATGGCAGAGTGGCGGAGCAGAAGCAGCTTCAATTGAAGGCCATACACAGGCCTAGGTTAAAAAGCGGAAGCCGTCAGCAGCGTGAGCAGACGACAGAGACACATGGCGCAGGGTGGCGGTGGATGCAGCAGCAATGGAAGGCCATACAGCACCCTATCACAAAATGGAACCCACCAACAGTGTAAGGAGACCTGAAAGTGGCACATGGCGCAGGGTGGCGGTGGAGGCAGCAGTATTCGGAAGCCATACACAGGCCTCGGTTAAAAAGCGGAAGCCGTCAGCAGCGTGAGCAGACGACAGAGGCACATGGCGCAGGGTGGCGGTGGAGGCAGCAGCAATGGAAGGCCATACAGCACCCTATCACAAAATGGAACCCACCAACAGTGTAAGGAGACCTGAAAGTGGCACATGGCGCAGGGTGGCGGTGGAGGCAGCAGTATTCGGAAGCCATACACAGGCCTAGGTTAAAAACTGGAACCCAGCAGCGTGAGCAGACGACAAAGACGCACATGGCAGAGGATGGATCTGGCAGCAGTATGAGAAGGCGGTACAGGGGCCCGTGGCACAGTGTGGTGATGGGGGCTACAGCAACTGGATGCCAGAAAGTGGCCGATAGGGCTATATACTGCATGGAATTATAAAGTTGTAAAGACAGCGGCCTATAAGGCTATACACACTATAACAATCATGACTTGATTGACCATTGGCCTATAAGGCTATACACAGCATGAATATCATGACTTATTCTGAGAGTGGTTTGGAAGGCTATATACAAAAAGTAATTCATCAGCTGTCCGGACAGCGGACAATAAGTACATATATACAAATCAATTCATCAGCTGTCCAGCCAGCGGCCTCAAAGGCGACACATATAGAAAGCAATTCATGAGCTGTTCAGACAGCGGCCTCTAAGGCGACAGATATACAAAGCAATTCCTGAGGTGTTCAGGGAGCGGCCTGAACGGCTAGGTTATTAGGTCAGTTGTGTCAGGAACTGGTGGTTTGAAATCCAGACTAATCCACGCCTGATTCATTTTTACAAACGTGAGTCTCTCCACACTTTGGGTGGACAGTCGTGTCCTCCGCGGAGTTACAATACCTCCTGCCGCACTAAACACGCGCTCCGATGCCACGCTACTGGCCGGGCATGACAGCCTTTCAAGGGCAAATTCAGCTAGTTGGGGCCAAAGGTCAAGTTTCGTTGCCCAGTAGTCAAGGGGATTGTCTACCTCGGTTGGCAGGGTGCTGTCCAAGTAGGCCCAAGCTTGTTGTTTGAGGTCCTGCTCCAGGTCCACCTGATGCTGCTGCTGCTGCGGCTGGTTAGTAGTTTCCTCACTGCGCTGGTGAAGAAAGCTACTCATCATCGACTGCAGACTGAGGCAGCCGCTGCTGGTGGAGCTGCCACTGCTCCTACCACCCCACCCCTCCCCTGCTGCCATGGCAGCGGAACGCGAGCGCACAGGGCCCACAGTGTCTGAGGATGGACGTTGGCGCAGAAAGGCAGAGACCAACTGACTACATAGGTGGTTTTTATAGTACTTTATTTTGGCCTCCCTCTCAGCAGGTGTGAAAAAGGCCACCATTTTTGAACGGTAGCGAGGGTCCAACAAGGTGGACAGCCAAAAGTCATCCCTCTGTCTGATGGTTATTATTCGGCTGTCGCTACGCAAGCAACCGAGCATGCTATGGGCCATTTGTGCCAAGGAATGCGAGGGACTCCCTGCCTCCATCTCCACAGCATACTGCCACGGTGCGTCTGGGTCCTCTGTCTCCTCCTCCTCTACCAGATGCTCCTGCTCCTCCACTCCTGTCCTCTGAGTGGAAAAACCACCCATTTCACTCAATAATTCCTGAGCACCAATGTCCTCCTCTACCTCCTCCTCTTCTTCCTGTCCTGCCCCCACAGGGGTCATGTGGCGTTGAGATCTGTGCGCCACGTCTACCGCACCCTGACCAGCCATTGTTAACAGCATTTGTTCTAGGACGTGCAACAGAGGAATGACGTCGTTCATCCCATAGTCCTGCCGACTCACGAATAGCGTGGCCTCCTCAAAGGGCCTGAGCAAGCGGCAGGTGTCACGCATGAGCTGCCAATGGCTGACATCTAAGTTACACAGGGGAGTACCTTTATCCGCTTGTAACATCAGGAAATCGGTGATGGCCTTTCGCTGTTCGTAAAGGCGGTCTAACATATGTAGGGTTGAATTCCACCTTGTTGCAACGTCGCAGATCAGGCGATGCTGTGGAATTCCGTTCTGCCGCTGCAGCTCAAGGAGGGTGTGCTTTGCGGTGTAGGAATGGCTGAAATGCATGCAAAGTTTACGTGACATTTTAAGGATGTCTTGCAGTGGGATGGTGGATTTTAGGAACCGCTTGACAACCAGATTGAACACGTGAGCCATGCATGGCGCATGGCACAACCTTCCTTGACGCAGAGCAGACACCATGTTCTTTCCGTTGTCGGTCAACATGGTTCCGATTTTCAGTTTGCGCGGAGACAGCCATCTGTCGATTTCTCTGTTCATTACACTCAGAAGTTCCTCCCCTGTGTGACTACGTTCGCCAAGGCATACCAGGTGCAGCACAGCGTGACACCGTTGCGCCCTGCACATGTGATATGCCGGTCGGGTAATGGGACTTGGCACGGGGGTGGCGGCTGAGGACACGGCGGAAGAAGAGGTGGTAGAGGCGGACATCTTTGCTGGACCAAGGACGTGCAAACGTGGAGGCAAAAGCGGCGTGACCTGTCCAAGTTGCTGGTGCGGCTGTGCCGGCACCACGTTCACCCAGTGGGCCGTAAATGACATGTACTGTCCCTGACCGTAGTTACAGCTCCACACGTCGGCGCTGCCGTGCACTTTGGCAGAGACCGACATGCTCAAAGACTGGCCCACCAACTCTTCTACATGTGAATGCAGGGCTGGCACTGCCTTTTTGGCGAAGAAATGCCGGCTTGGCACTCTCCACCGCGGCTCGGCACAAGCCATCATTTCTCGTCCACCACTTGGAAAGGGAGGGACTGCAGCACCAGCAACTTGGACAGGAGGACGTTCAGCTTCTGCACCGTCGGGTGCGTGCTCGCAAACTGTTGTCTCTTGGAAACGGATTCCAAGAAAGACTGCTGACGGAATCCGTGAAGAGGAGTAGCAGGTGAAGGAGCATCTGAACGAGCGGAAGATGCCAACGAGCGACAACTCCCCTCAGCAGAGGTGTTGGAGCCTTGACTGGCTGATAGAGGGCGATTGACGTCGGGTGACGGAGCAAGTAACGGAGCGGGTGATGGAGCGGGGGCTGGGGCAGGCAGAACCGCCGTATCTTTATCACGGTTTTCCCAGGCCACCGAATGGCGACGCTGCATATGCTGACGCAACGCTGTAGTCCCAACATTGGCCCCCTGGCCACGCTTGACTTTCTGGCCACATAGTCGACATACGGCTACGTTTACTTCCTCGGGCGTCTTGACGAAAAATTGCCACACCGCCGAGTAGGAAACTTTGCCCCCGCTACTCCTCACTGGCTGACTGCTACTTCCTCCGTGCACACCGGCACCACTACTGGCCGTGGTGGTAGGCTGCAGTGGAGCTGGTGCTCTACTCCGTGGCCGTTTGGCTCCACTGACACTGCTGCGACCCTGCTGCCTCCTGGGCAACCCACCGACTGTTTTGGTCGCTGGCAAGCTGCCACCCTCTTCTCCTGATGATGCGGAAGCAATAGCCTGATGACGACGAGGCTGCCAAGTGCGATCAGCCTCATCATCATCAATTAGGGTCTCCGCGCCACTACTAGCCCCCTCGGCTGCGTGTGGGTCAGGAGACAGACCTGTCTCTAGACCGGCTACCGAGCCACTCTCCTCGCCAGTACTTCTTCGCCTGGCTGCTGAAGAGGCGGATGTCTCCCCCCGTTCCTGACCGCCCTCTGTTAGCTCTTCCTCACTGTACAGTGGGGCTGAGCCCACAGCATGCGATACTTCGCTTGGTGAGGGAACACCAAAGGACAGGGGCAGGTTGAGGACACGTGATTTCAATGGGCTTGCTCCCGGGCCATGCCAACTAACGGTTGTGTCTGACGTACCCACCGACCGTTGGCTGTAGGTGTCAGAGGTGACCTGGGAAGAGGAAGACGACCGAGTCAACCAATCGATGACGGCAGGGTTGTCGGTGGAGACACGACCGCTGGATGACACCGGGAGCACTGGCCTCTGGCTGCGACTAGTGCTGCCTCGACCCCTTCCTCTGCTGCCACGTCTGCTCGCTCCTGAAACATTGCCTCCTCTGCCACTCCTCTGCGTGTTGTCTGACATACTCTATAATTCAATAAGCACCCCAAAAATAAAACCGGTTTAACTCTTTGAACGTACAATAGTGGTTGTGAAGCAGAAAGTCAGTTTATTTAGCACAATCGGTCAATTGCAGCTTGCCGTTGGCTGGAAACTGTACGTTTATGTCACTGGAATGCACTAATCACCCAAAAAATATTACTGCCAGCCGGCGTGTAAATGGATTTAACTCTTTGAACGTACAATAGTGGTTGTGAAGCAGAAAGTCAGTTTATGTAGCACAATCGGTCAATTGCAGCTTGCCGTTGGCTGGAAACTGTACGTTTATGTCACTGGAATGCACTAATCACCCAAAAAATATTACCGCCACCCGGCGTGTAAATGGATCTAACTCTTTGAACGTACAATAGTGGTTGTGAAGCAGAAAGTCAGTTTATTGTACACAATCGGTCAATTGCAGCTTGCCGTTGGCTGTAAACTGTACGTTTCTGTCACTGGAATGCACTAATCACCCAAAAAATATTACCTCCAGCCGGCGTGTAAATGGATTTAACTCTTTGAACGTACAATAGTGGTTGTGAAGCAGAAAGTCAGTTTATTGTACACAATCGGTCAATTGCAGCTTGCCGTTGGCTGGAAACTGTACGTTTGTGTCACTGGAATGCACTAATCACCCAAAAAATATTACCGCCACCCGGCGTGTATATGGATTTAACTCTTTGAACGTACAATAGTGGTTGTGAAGCAGAAAGTCAGTTTATTGTACACAATCGGTCAATTGCAGCTTGCCGTTGGCTGGAAACTGTACGTTTGTGTCACTGGAATGCACTAATCACCCAAAAAATATTACCGCCAGCCGGCGTGTAAATGGATTTAACTCTTTGAATGTACAATAGTGGTTGTGAAGCAGAAAGTCAGTTTATTTAGCACAATCGGTCAATTGCAGCTTGCCGTTGGCTGTAAACTGTACGTTTATGTCACTGGAATGCACTAATCACCCAAAAAATATTACCGCCACCCGGCGTGTATATGGATTTAACTCTTTGAACGTACAATAGTGGTTGTGAAGCAGAAAGTCAGTTTATTGTACACAATCGGTCAATTGCAGCTTGCCGTTGGCTGGAAACTGTACGTTTATGTCACTGGAATGCACTAATCACCCAAAAAATATTACCGCCAGCCGGCGTGTAAATGGATTTAACTCTTTGAACGTACAATAGTGGTTGTGAAGCAGAAAGTCAGTTTATTTTGCACAATCGGCAAACTGCAGCACCAACTGTGCACGACAGCCACCAAAAAAAAAAATGGTGTATGTCACTTTAAATTTTCGATTCTTTGATAGCTGTGGCCCTAAGTAACGATTCTGTGTCCCTGAGTAACGATTCTGTGTCCCTGAGTAACGATTCTGTGTCCCTGAGTAACGATTCTTTGTCCCTGAGTAACGATTCTGTGTCCCTGAGTAACGATTCTGTGTCCCTGAGTAACGATTCTGTGGCCCTAAAGTCTCTGTGGCCCTAACTCTGTCCCTCAATACACAGAGGTCTGTCTCTCTTGAATGACCGGAGGCTAATGGAGAATTCTAAGATGGCCGTGATTTATAGCTCCACCATTACACAGTGCTGGCTGGCTGGCTGCTGATTGGCTAATGCGATCACATGTCATGATTCATGACTCATGAATGCATTATGGGTCAGCGCGCCTTGTCTGCGCGCCTTCCCAGAGATCCCCGCCCCATCTTCTCTATCCATTTTCTTCTGTCGCCACACATGTCGCCGCCATTTTTGGGAAAATTCGATTTGTGCATCCGAAGTTTGCTAATCTTCGGATTCGTCGCGAATACAATTTTTCCAAATCTTCGGAACGAATTCCACTTCGTCATGTTCGATTCGCTCATCTCTACCAATGACCACAAGTGTGAGGAGCATTCTTCCCGTTGACCATCACACTAATGTATCATGAGTTGTAGATATAGTCATTTGTAACAGGGGTTCCCTGAGACCACAAAATTAATTTCAAGGGTTCCCCTGTGTTGAAAAGGTTGAGAAAGCCAGTTCTAATCCCTCATTCTGTCCAAAATGAAAAAAAAAAATGCGTGTGTTTGTGTATATAGATAAAAATTTGAAGAATATATTTTAAAAAAATTAAAAAAATATATATATTTTTTAAATATATTCTTCAAATTTTTTTTAACATAAAAAAAGTAATTTTAACATATATTTGTAAATGGATTCCAAAAATGTAGATTTGTATTTTTAAAGATATACAGTATATTTGAAATGTATTTTTAACAATATTTTTCATATATTTTGTATTAAAAACGCATTTCAACATACAGTGCATATATATAAATATATATTTATATATATATATATATATATATATATATATATATATGTGTATGTTGAAATATATTTTGAAATATATTGAATATGGCCAAAATTGTAGCGTTTCAAATATATTTTTCTTCCATATCGGTATATATATATATATATATATATATATATATATATACACACACACACATGGATTTTTTTTCTCAGAGGATAGGTGCAGTAACTTCCTCCTTCTGAATATTTTCTTGTCTCCATCTCTGAGCACTGTCCCTTAGTTCCACCCTCTACCCACCTCCCACTACCGCTCCTTACAGAGAATACACAGCCAAGTAACATTTTGAGGTGCAAAGTAATATGTATGGAATTTTTGATGATAACTTGAAAATAAAAAAAATCCCCTGCAGCCAGCAACAATAGATTCTCCCAGCAACAATGGACCTCCACAACAAAATACCCCCACAGCAACTTAAGACCCCAACAGCAACAGCAGACCTCCCAGCAGTTAGCATTAATTGACTCGTCAGCAGCCAGCAACAATAGACCCTTCCCTCAACAGTAGATGCCTTCAAGCAGCTATTGATCCCCCAACAGCAATAATAGACCACCACAAAAAAATAGATCCCCTTCAGAGATGATAGATCCAACAACAGCCAGCATCAATAGACCTTCCATCACTCCTTGCCATTACACACATTCAGTGCTGGAGGTGCTTCCCCCACGTTCCTGCTGAAAAAAGCCATATATATATATATATATATATATACACACACACACACAGTGCTCAGCATAAATGAGTACACCCCAACAGATTTGTCAGAAGGCCTTTACTTTCCTTTCAGAATCAACATTTTCTATGGTACACTATACTACAAAATATTCGCACAAATGCGGGCCATTGATTGCAAACAAGATTTGTTAATTTGCACACAAAAAAAATTTTTCCTAACAAATTCATTCCAGACCATGCTGCAACAATGAATACACCCCAATGAAAGTCTCAGGAGCAAAGCTTAATTTTAGACAACAAAATCCTAATTTACAAGAATTCAACTCCAAGTGAGTCTAATTATTCATTAAACAGGTGTCCAGCAGACAGGTGATTATTAAAGGGCATTTCATGCTGTCAGCAATGGCAGCACATGGAAGAGAAATGTCACAAGGCCAGAGAAAGAAAATAATTTCTCTACACAAGAAAAGTGAAGGCTACATGAAGATCAGCAAATCTTTACTTATCAGTCAGAATATTGTAGAAAAAGTGAGACAAAAAATTATTAAAGATGGAATTGCAACCATCTCACAGAGATGTCAAGGCTGTCCATGGAAGTTAACACCTTGACACGGGCGTCTTCTGATGAGATGGGTTGAAGAATATCGCCATGCAAGCTCACTGCAGTTAGCTAAAGACGTAGAAAACTAAACTGGGGCGATTGCTTCCTGTGACACAATACAGCGAACACTGCAGAGGAATGGCATGCATGGGTGTCGTCCACGAAGGAAGCCTCTCCGAAAGCCCATGCATAAAAAACCCCAACTAGAATTTTACAGGGCCCATGCTGAAACAGAAGATGACTACTGGGACTCTGTAATCTGGAGTGTTGAGACCAAGATAAATGTTTTTGGAACCAGTGGCTTCAATACTGTATGGTGTCGCAGTACAAAGAAAAATGCATGGTGCCTACAGTGAATCATGGTGGTAGCAGTGCCCTTCTGTAGGGCTGCATAAGTGCTGCTGGTGTTGGGGAGCTGAATTTCATTGATGGTATCATGAATTCACAGATGTACTGCTCTATATTAAAAGAGAAGATGCACCATCACTCCGTGCCCTCGGTCGTCGTGCACTTTTGCAACATGACAATGATCCAAAACACACATCTAAGGCCACTGTTGCATTTCTGAAGAAGAACTGGGGGGAAAGGGATTCAGTGGCCAAGTATGTCTCCTGATCTGAACCCAATCCAACACCTATGGGGAATTCCGAAGAGAAACGTTGAGTATCACTCTCCATCCAGCATCCAGGAAATAAAAGAGGTTTTTCTTGGAGAATGGAAGATCGATGTTGCAATATGTTGCTAATTTGTTCATTCCATGCCTAGAAGACTTGGTGCTGTCCTTACAAATCATGGAGCTCATACAGAATACTAGATGGAGTAGTTTTTGTTGTGGGGTGTGTTCATTTTTGCATCAACTACTTGGAGTAAAACTGAAGATTTTGTAATCTAAGTTATATTATTAACCTTACTTTCATGTGATGAGCAGAACAAATGTTCCATAAAACTCAGTTATTGTTCTTGTGTTCATTGAGTTATGGATTAAAATCGTACTTTTCAAAAGGGGTGTACTCATTTATGCTGCGCCCTGTATATATATATATACACACACACACACACACACACACACACACACACACACACACTCACCAACCACTTTGTGCCAAGAAAATATCCCCCACACCAGGATGGATCCATGCTTTCATGTTGTTTTGTGCCAAATTCTGACCCTACCATCTGAATGTCGCAGCAACCAGTCTGCCCATTCTCATCTGACCCCAACAAGGCATTTTTGTCCACACAACTGCCGCTCACTGGATATTTTCTCTTTTTCGGACAATTCTGTGTAAAACATGGTTGTGCATAAACATCCCAGTAGATCAACAGTTTTTGAGATTCTCAGACCAGCCCGTCTGGCGCCAACAGTGCCACATTCTAAGTCAATTAAATCCCCTTTCTTCCCCATTCTGATGTTCGGTTCGAACTTCAGAAAGTCGTCTTCACTACGTCTACATTCCTAAATGCATTGAGTTGCTGCCATGTGATTGGCTGATTAGCAATTTGTGTTACCAATCAATCGAGCAGGTGCACCTAATAAAGAGGCTGGTGAGTGTATATTTATTTAGGCTTTAGTACACCTTTAAGCAACTAACCCCCCTCCACCACTTTTTTCATCTTCACTTTTATTTTTATTTTTTTTGTAGAGATACTTAGGAAAAAAGATTTTTTTTTTTTTACACCTTATGCAGGTAATTATATTGTATGGCAATGAAAAATGAATTGCCTTTTCTTTGGACCTGCTGACATTGATGTCCATTACTGAAGGTGTCGTAATCGCGATCAGTTTATAGACCCAGCCATGCAAGAGTGAAAATTAACCACTTCCCGTCTGGCCCATGTATATAAACGGCCGGAGCAGTGCAGGGGCGGGTGGCCATTAATAAATGTCCTCCCCGATCCCTGCTTATGCGCGCTCCCTGTGAGCGTGCGGCACCGCAGCACCAATCGTTGTACGGGAACTCTGTGCGAGGTCTCGATCATGTGATCAGTGATTGACCAATCAGTGATCACATGAATAGTAGTAAATGATGTCACTTCCTGACATCGTTGCTTACTATGTGTGAATTCTGTGAATGATCACAGAGATCACATGGTACAGGGCTATTCACAACAGCCTTGTACCATGTGACAAGCTGTGACCAGGGGCGGACTGACCATTTGAGCACTCGGGAGCTGCCCGAGGGCCCGGGGTAAGTAGGGGGCCCCATGAAATGCCCCTGGTACCTTTTTTATAGGCTTTTTTGAGTGTGGGCAAGGACACAGGGGCCCCATGATCCCCTATTGCCCGGGGGCCCCATGAGTTGTCAGTCCGCCCCTGGCTGTGACCAATCACAGCTCGCACAGTATTTCTCAATGACTGCAAGAATGCAGCCAGAGAGAAGGAGAATTGATTGCTTTTACAGCGTTTATGGGTGTAAAACCAATCAGTGTAAAAAAAAAAAAAATCTCCATCACCCCCCCACAAGTAGTGCAGTGTCACTATGGTGACACTGTACTGCTAGGGTGATGGTATGTAAAAAAAAAAAAAAAACATAACTAATAATAAAAAAAAATGTAAGAAAAAATATTGAAAAATTATAATTTTTGGCTATAAACTAATTTGGGTTATTTTTTTTTTTTACCGAAAAGATAACTAAATAAATGTTGGCCAAGATTTATGAAGAAATATTATTTATTTGCAAAATTAATTTTTTTTTTCAAACTTTTTGGACTTTGATTTATATAGCAACAAAAAAATAAAAATCCTAGTGAATAAATACCACCAAAATAAAGTTTTATCTGTCTCAAAAAAAAATGCAAAAAAATTCATATAGGTACAGTGTTGTATGACCGCGCAATTGTCATTCAAAGTGTGATAGCGCTGAAAGCTGAAAATTGGCCTGGGCAGGAAGGGGAGTGAAAGTGTCCGGACCAGGGGCGCACTGACCATTGGGGAACTCGGGCACTGCCTGAGGGCCCGGGGTCAGTAGGGGGCCCCATGAGATGTCCCTGGTACATTTCATAGGCTTTTTTGGGTGTGGTTTGAGTGTCGGCAAGGACACAGGGGCCCCATGATCCCCTATTGCCCGGGGGCCCCATGAGTTGTCAGTCCGCCCCTGGTCCGGACTAGAAGTGGTTAACCATTTCAATACCGGGCAATTTTACCCTCTTCCTGCCCAGGCCATTTTTCACGTTTCAGCGCTCTCACACTTTGAATGACAATTGCGCGGTCATACAACACTGTACCCAAACTAAAATTTTATAATTTTCTTCACACAACTAGAGCTTTATTTTGGTGGTATTTAATCACTGCTGGGGTTTTTATTTTTTGCTAAATTAACAAAAAAAGACCAAAAATTTTGAAAAAAAACACGTTTTTCTTTGTTTCTGTTATAAAAGTTTACAAATAAATAATTGTTCTTCATAAATTTAGGCCGAGATGTATTCTGCTACATGTCTTTGGTGAAAATAACCCAAATTAGGATGTATTTTTTAGTTTGTAGGAAAGTTATAGAGTTCACAAACTATGCGATGGATCTGAATATTGATCAATCCTGAAGTACTGACAGCCAATCTAATTTCTTGAGGTCCAAGAATGTCAGAATAGTACAGATATCCCCCAAATGTCAGGACAGTACAGATACCCCCCAAATGTCAGAATAGTACAGATATCTCCCAAATGACAACTTTTTGCAGAGTAGACAGTCCGACGTACTTCATAAGAGGCATGGCGAGTTTTTTGAAGTTGTATTTTTTTTGTCATAATTTTTCGGAAAATTAAAAAAATTATTTTCACTATTTTTTATTTACATACTGTCACCACTGCAGTACAGCGTCATCATATAACTGGCATGGCAGTGAACAGGGACACTGACTGGTGACAGTATGAAAAAAAAATTATATATATATTTTTTTTTTATTATTTTTAATTTTTTATTACATTTTTTTTTTAAGATTTTTTTTCATATTTTACTATGACCAAAGTAGTACAATATTACCATAGTAACATTGTACTACTTTGGGGAAGTGATCAGTATTTTTTTTTTTTTTTCTTTACACAATTTGCTTATAGCAAAGAATTACTTTGCTATAAGCAAGCATTTACCTGAATGATATCGATTCATTCAGGGTTTTTTTTTTTTTGGTGCTTAGCTGTGATTTGACCACAGCTAATCACATGACATGTGCATGTAACCTGCTGTGACCATTCACAGCTAGGCACTAGTATACAATGGATGGCATGAATGAAGCCATCCATTATATGCAACTGTCATGTGACCTGCTGTGATTGGTCGCAGCAGGTCACATGGTACCGGCAACGGGGGCCGGTACTCAGATCTGTGATCGGACGTGTCCGAGGTACAGGGCCGGTGACAGATCGCGCCGCTGCGCGGCTCTGCGCATGTGCGGGAGGATGCCAAATGGCGTGCACCCGGAAAGCTAGAGCATTTTTGCGGCCGCCAAATGGCTATAGACCGGGCGGCTAATGGTTAAAGACCCAGCCATGCAAGAGTGAAAACTCAATGGTGTGGTATCAGAGGGGGGGTTACACACAAAGCCAGCTCCAGGGAAAGATATTCTGCTGTGAACAGGTCCCCGTTTATTGGCTGATTATTGCAGCCCCATATTTCCTAACAAAAGTGAGTTATCCTTTTATAGTTGATAGTGAGAGAACACATGGAGAGCAATGTTATGGATTCAAAGAGTGTATTTATTTCTATGTGAGACGCCAAAAAGAAAAAAAAAAAAAAAGAGTTTACCTCTGAATACATCAAACTGATGTGAAGAAAGCTTTTCAGAAGCGAATCTGATGTTACAGCTAAGGGAGCTGTTGTATACAAAGACAGATTTGCTGCAGATCACCCTTTTCAATTGCTAACAGATGGAGGCAAAACAGAATTTTAATACATTATAATATAATCCAAAGTGTTTTTCTATATATTTTCTGCTTTTTATGAGGACTGAAAAAGACAATTGCAAAAAAGAAATACATGAAATATGACAAATTATATAGAAGAGAGTTTGTACAAACACATCCAGCCAGCAGGTGGAGCTCTAGACCCCTTTTGATGTTTTCCAGGTGATAAATTTCTGCTTTGATGAAAAAAGCCTGCAGATTATTGCAGTTGGAATGATTTGCATCAAAACTGTTTTCCTGTTATAGTGCACTTGAAAAGTGGAAGCTGTGCAAGCGGAGGGAAAAGGACTAGCCTGTGATCTTCCCAAAGGGGATGTTTTTTCCCATTCCTGGCTAAGGCTCCATTGGTGTGATTTTCATTGTGACCTTATAGTGTGACTTTGACGCGACTTTGAATGAGTGCGACTACACTATATAGAAGAGAGTTTGTACAAACACATCCAGCCAGCAGGTGGAGCTCTAGACTCATTTTGATGTTTTCCAGGCTATTATTTTCTGCTTTGATGAAAAAAGCCTGAAGATTATTGCAATTTGAATGATTTGCATCAACACCATTTTCCCGTTATAGTGCACTTGAAAAGTGGAAGCTGTGCAAGTGGAGGGAAAAGGACTAGCCTGTGATCTTCCCAAAGGGGATTTTTTTCCCCATTCCTGACTCGACTTGAATGAGTGTGACTACACTATATAGAAGAGAGTTTGTACAAACACATCCAGCCAGCAGGTGGAGCTCTAGACCCCTTTTGATGTTTTCCAAGCAATTATTTTCTGCTTTGATGAAAAAAGCCTGCAGATTATTGCAGTTGGAATGATTTGCATCAACACCGTCTTCCTGTTATAGTGCACCTGAAAAGTGGAAGCTGTGCAAGTGGAGGGAAAAGGACTAGCCTGTGATCTTTCCAAAGGGAATTTGTTTTCCCATTCCTGGCTAAGGTTCCATTGGTGTGATTTTCATTGTGATCTTATACTGCGACTTTGACGAAACTTTGAATGAGTGTGACTACACTATATAGAAGAGAGTTTGTACAAACACATCCAGCCAGCAGGTGGAGCTCTAGACCCCTTTTTGATGTTTTCCAGGTGATTATTTTCTGCTTTGATGAAAATAGCCTGAAGATTATTGCAGTTTGAATGATTTGCATCAACATCGTATTCCTGCTATAGTGCACTTGAAAAGTGGAAGCTGTGCAAGCGGAGGGAAAAGGACTAGCCTGTGATCTTCCCAAAGGGGATTTTTTTTCCATTCCTGACTAATGTTCCATTCGTGTGATTTTCATTGCGACCTTATAGTGCGATTTTGACGTGACTTTGAATGAGTGCGACTTTGACCAAGGACAATTGTTTGCGCTCTACAAATTTACGCACATGTCGCATGCATATCATTCAGGTGCAACTTCCATGCAACTTTGGAGGGTTTATATTGAAGTCTATGGACCTCAAGTCGTCAAAGTCAGACCCAAGTAGTGCAGAAATTACTTGTAGCCTCCCTAGCGGTCTGATTATGTCCATATTTCTGTGCTCAAAGCGGTACATTTTTTGCATGGAAATATGTCATTTTTTTTTCTGTAGGCCTGTAATTTTTAGGAATAACTCACTGAAATCTGTCCCAACAAGAGTCTAGTAAACATCCCGGGTATGATAAAATTTGAAACAGGAAATCATAAATTATAATTTAATAAATAATCATAAAAAATAATAATATAATATTAATAAAATTAAATAATATAATCAAACCAAAAACACTGAAATTTTAAATATTGCGCCAAGTTCGCACTTTACTGAGCTCAGTCGCAAAATCATTTTCAGTGACGAATTTCCCCCACAAATCATTATCACTCAATTCTGCAAGTGGTTCTGATTTACTATCGCTGTTCTCTAGCCGGTCTAAAACCGCTTTTGACCTAAAGGGACGCTTTTTGGACGCCATGGACGTTTCTCAGTTTCCAGGCAGAAAGAACAGTAAAAATGCAGGCAGGGCGCCGGACAAAGCACTCGGGACAAAATGTATGTGAAATGGTTTGATACAGGAATGTTATACTATGTGATTTTAGTGTATTTAGTGAATGTCACTTTTTCACATTTTCAAATTTCCCACCAGTTCTGTCCCCCTTACGTCCCAACGTCGCAGGGACCGAAACCCGGAAAACGGATGTCGGCACCGGCTGGATGAGATGGCTGGGGATGCTGCAGGGGGGACATCGCGGGAGCGCAGGACAAGGTAAGTGAAGAAGAGATCCCGGAGTAACACTGCAGTGTATTCCCGAGTGTAGCTCGGGGTTACCACTTGTGGTGCTGAAACTTTACCCCGAGCTACACTCGGGAATACCTCCAGGGGGGTTAATGATTCAAGAACATATAAGTTGTATTGGGTAAATGACATATTAATGTATGAGAAGCGGGTGGGAAGGTAATAGATGCTTTTCCCTAAGCCTCAAGGGACTGAAGACTGTCATATTGGGGGAACCCTTTACCTATTCACTTCCCATGTTGAAGAGGGTGCAAAATATAGACACTGTGACCAGGATGGATGAATTTCCACACTGTGAAAAGGATGAATGTAACAGATTTATTTTGGTTGTATAATCCTAAATAAATGGACCAAGAGCCTGTTGTCAATCAATATTTCTAAAAGGGATGATGTTTTCTGGGACACATAGCAACCCAATGTTCATAAAATGTTCATAAAATACCAAAAAAAACAAAGGTGTCCTTGGGACTTTTAAGAGGTACGCCATATAATCCAATTGTTAACCCCTTTGCAACCAGAGCCTACTGGCCCTTTAAAGAGTTTGAGATGCCGGGAGGTGGGGGTGAGGTTTAGGGTCCACCATGATCAGAAAGCTCCCGACCACAAGTAGCGATAGGGACTTTTCCATGAGGTGCCGGTAAATGTGCCGGGAGCTCACAGGGCACGCGCTCACTGCACATCATTTGTGCAGCCACTGAGAGGCCGCATATTTGCATACGCTCAGCACCAAGGAGTTAAAATCATCACAAATTGTATTCAATGTAAACATTGTAAAAATCTTAAAAACATCCAATATAGTGCATAGAATGTATAGGCGTAAGGCATGATAGGAGTGCATTCGTTAAGAATGAAAACATGAGTAAGAAGAGTGTACGAGTCACGCCATAACTCTCTCGAAGCGTTTCGCAATACCTCATTTCACTTCACCAGGAGATAATTTTGCTGATTGAATGTCTATAAAGAGACTATATTCAATATATATTAAAAATCTTAAAAAAACATTCAATATAGTGCATAGAATGTATGGATGTAAGACATTATAGGAGCGCATTCATCAGCAATACATCGTCATGACACATTGTGGTCACAAACAATGAAAACATGAGTAAGAAGAGTGCCTGAGTCACGCCGTAACTCCCTCAACGCATTTCTCAAAATCTCATTTCACTTCATCAGGAGATAATTTTGCTGACTGAATGTCTACAAAGAGACTATATTCAATATATACTAAAAATTAAAAAAAAAAACATTCAATATAGTGCATAGAATGTATGGAGTAAGAAGACTGCCTGAGTCACGCCATAACTCTATCGACGCGTTTCGCAAAATCTCATTTCACTTCATCAGGAGATAATTTTGTTGATTGAATGTCTATCAAGAGGCTATATTCAATATATACTAAATATCTTAAAAAAACATTCAAACACAATGAAAACATGAGTAAGAAGAGTGCCTGAGTCACACCATAACTCTCTTGACGCGTTTTGCAAAACCTCATTTCACTTCATCAAGGAGATAATTTTGCTGATTGTCTATAAAAAGACTATATTAAATATATATTAAAAATCTTAAAAAAAAACATTCAATATAGTGCATAGAATGTATGGAGTAAGAAGAGTGCCTGAGTCACGCCATAACTCTCTCGAAGCGTTTCTCAACACCTCATTTTGCTTCATCAGGAGATAATTTTGCTGATTGAATGTCTATAAAGAGACTATATTCAATATATACTAAAAATTAAAAAAAAATCATTCAATATAGTGCATAGAATGTATGGAGTAAGAAGAATGCCTGAGTCACGCCATAACTCTCTCAACGCGTTTCGCAAAACCTCATTTCGCTTCATCAGGAGATAATTTTGCTGATTGAATGTCTATAAAGAGACTATATTCAATATATATTAAAACTCTTAAAAAAAACATTCAATATAGTGCATAGAATGTATGGAGTAAGATTATAGGAGTGAATTTGTCAGCAATGCATCATCATGACACATTGTGGTCAAAAACAATGAAAACATGAGTGCGAAGAGTGCCTGAGTCATGCCATAACTGTCTCAACGCGTTTCACCAAATCTCATTTCATTTCATCAGGAGATAATTTTGCTGATTGAATGTCTATAAAGAGACTATATTCAATATATACAAAAAGTCTTAAAAAAAAAATCATTCAATATAGTGCTTTGAATGTATGGAGTAAGAAGAGTGCCTGAGTCACATAACTCTCTCGATGCGTTTCGCAAAACCCCATTTCACTTTATCAGGAGATAATTTTGCTGATTGAATGTCTATAAAGAAGACTATATTCAAGATATACTAAAAATCTTTAAAAAAACCCATTCCATATAGTGCATAGAATGTATGGAGTAAGAAGAGTGCCTGAGTCACGCCATAACTCTCTCGACACGTTTTTCAAAACCCCATTTCACTTCATCAGGATATTAATTTTGCTGATTGAATGTCTATAAAGAACTATATCATTGAATATCAAAAATATATCACATTAAAGCCCAATTGGTACTTTTCCCAAATTTTACATTAACCCCCCCCAGGCTCATAGACCTGCATTTGCATAACTTACACAATAAATTATTTCCATCATGTAGTAAGAAGGAGTAAGAAGAATGCCTGAGTCACGCCATAACTCTCTCAACGCGTTTCGCAACACCCCATTTCACTTCATCTGGAGATAATTTTGCTAATTGAATGTTTATAAAGAGACTATATTCAATATATATTAAAAATCTTAAAAAAAACATTCAATATAGTGCATTGAATGTATGGACGTAAGACATTATAGGAGTGAATTTGTCAGCAATGCATCATCATGACACATTATGGTCAAAAACAATGAAAACATGAGTAAGAAGAGTGCCTGAGTCATGCCATAACTGTCTCGACGCGTTTCACCAACTCTCATTTCACTTCATCAGGAAATAAATTTGCTGATTGAATGTCTATAAAGTGACTATATTCAAGATATACTAAAAATCTTTAAAAAAAAACATTCAATATAGTGCATTGAATGTATGGAGTAAGAAGAGTGCCTGAGTCACATAACTCTCTCGATGCGTTTCGCAAAACCCCATTTCACTTTATCAGGAGATAATTTTGCTGATTGAATGTCTATAAAGAAGACTATATTCAAGATATACTAAAAATCTTTAAAAAAAAATTCAATAAAGTGCATTGAATGTATGGAGTAAGAAGAGTGCCTGAGTCACGCCATAACTCTCTCGACGCGTTTCGCAAAACCCCATTTCACTTCATCAGGAGATAATTCTGCTGATTGAATGTCTATAAAGTGACTATATTCAAGATATACTAAAAATCTTAAATAAAAAACATTCCATATAGTGCATAGAATGTATGGAGTAAAAAGAGTGCCTGAGTCACGCCATAACTGTCTCGACGCATTTCAAAAAACCCCATTTCACTTCACCAGGAGATAATTCTGCTGATTGAATGTCTATAAAGAGATTATATCATTGAATATCAAAAACATATCACATTAAAGCCCAATTGGTCCCTTTCCCAAATTTTACATTAACCCCCAGGCTCATAGACTTGCATTTGCATAATTTTCACAATAAATTATTTCCATCATGTAGTAAGAAGGAGTAAGAAGAATGCCTGAGTCACGCCATAACTCTCTCAACGCGTTTCGCAACACCCCATTTCACTTCATCTGGAGATAATTTTGCTAATTGAATGTTTATAAAGAGACTATATTCAATATATATTAAAAATCTTAAAAAAAACATTCAATATAGTGCATTGAATGTATGGACGTAAGACATTATAGGAGTGAATTTGTCAGCAATGCATCATCATGACACATTATGGTCAAAAACAATGAAAACATGAGTAAGAAGAGTGCCTGAGTCATGCCATAACTGTCTCGACGCGTTTCACCAACTCTCATTTCACTTCATCAGGAAATAAATTTGCTGATTGAATGTCTATAAAGTGACTATATTCAAGATATACTAAAAATCTTAAAAAAAAAACATTCAATATAGTGCATTGAATGTATGGAGTAAGAAGAGTGCCTGAGATACGCCATAACTGTCTCGACGCATTTCAAAAAACCTCATTTCACTTCACCAGGAGATAATTCTGCTGATTGAATGTCTATAAAGAGACTATATCATTGAATATCAAACATATATCACGTTAAAGCCCAATTGGTCCTTTTCCCAAATTTTACATTAACCCCCAGGTTCATAGACTTGCATTTGCATAATTTACACAATAAATTATTTCCATCATGTAAATATATTTGCCTTTGGGTTAGAGCTATTTTTTTTTTTTACTACCCCAGTCTTTAGTTCTCTTTTTAAAATGATTACATTAGATGACAAAATAATTGTATACCTTTGCAAAACGTTAAATTTCTATATGATATTTTTCTGAAAAGAACAACAACAACAAAAAAAAAAAGCATCACTTATTTTCCACGTACTTCTATTCCAAGGCAATGAAAATATGGAAAGAAAAATTCAATATTGTTCTCAATGCGTTATTATTCCACTCAGAGGAGAACATTAAACTGTACACATTTTTATCAGGGGTTTAACCATCTGCAATAAATATCAATAACATTTGCATATATTTATGCTCCATAGAATCTAATATAAAATAATTTAAGGTGGCACCTGTTTAGTGAATTCAGGTTTTGAGATATTGTTTGTTATTGAAATACCATTGTAATAAAAAAAAAAAAAAAGAAAAAAAAAAAGGACAGATATCTAATATATTTCTCATCCACCAAGATAAATGTCTTGTGTGCACAAACTTACATAAATTTTATTTCAGCTTAAACCTTTTGTCATTAAATTCAGAGATTATATTTTAAGAGGGCAAAATGAAATGGTTTGACGTTTCGGAATTTATCCAACTTTTAAATTCTAGTGAAAATAAATGTTTTTTCATAAGCGTTTTTTCTCAAGTTGGGATATTAGGCAAATATATTATATTTCTAAGACATAAACACCTAGGTACATTTGCATAATAATGTCTCCGTGGTGGCTTTGACAGACGGCCTCCATTCAGGCAAACATAAGGCTCAGGACTTAGTGAGAGATTAAAAAAAAATAACAATATATTGTAAAATAACAAACAAAAAAGGTCTATTATAATGTGAGTCATAATAACTTTTGCCCGAGGTTAAATATAGAAGATGAGCGGGAGTAAAAAGTTCATCTGTCTGAGGTTAAAGTTGGGGAGAAGAAGTTCAGGCTGCAATGTCAGCTACAACAGATACATTAAAATACGTATTTTTTTCACTTATTTTATTTTCCAACTAATTATGAATTTTAATATCAGCTACAACAGATACATTAAAATACGTATTTTTTTCACTTATTTTATTTTCCAACTAATTATGAATTTTAATATCAGCTACAACAGATACATTAAAATACGTATTTTTTTCACTTATTTCATTTTCCAACTAATTATGAATTTTAATAGGATGGAAATGTAAAGACCATATATTAAAATACCATAATTAAAGGGAATGTATAGACTTCTTGTATATATATTTTTTAATGTTATTAATTTATTTTAATATATTTGGGAAAGCAATTTTCTTATGATAAATGATAATATATACCTGTATGCATGTTCACATTTTCAAAATCATTACTCTTAGAGATAAGCAGAATTTTATTTTTATTTTTTTGGTGAAACCCAAAAATGTGGAATTTCTGAACAAGGGGTCTCACTGAAGTCAACAGAAATCTTAACCAGGCTCCGAAAAATATGTATTGCAAAGCATCAAATAAGGAAAAGTTCTGCAAAATGGTTGGGAAGCCCTGACTGAGAAGAGTATGGGGCAAAAATTTTTACAGGATTTTAAGATAGATGGGTGGGACCTGGTTTCCCATGGCAGTGGAGCTAAAGCTCGGTCGGGCAACCTTAGAAGCAGATACAAGCAGCCTCTGGAGCGGCTTTTGGACCTTTGCTTCTAAAAGCCGCTTGGAAATCGAAACTGACAAAAAAAAACCTCTGAAATTTGGATTCCAACTCTGAACATCCAAATTCATGAAATCAAATTCATCAAATCCAACGTCATAATTTTTTTGGGAAGAAGTCATACTTAGTAATTTCCTTATTACACAAACATTCTTCTTCCTGGCTATTAGTGCTGCACAATGGCTGTCCCATTGGTTGGGAAATGCTTGGCAGCCCTGACTGAAAGAAAAATATATTTGAAATATATTTAAAAAATATTCTTCCCAAAATATATTGCCATATATTTGAAATGCTACAATTTTGGCCATATTCAATATATTTCAAAATATATTTCAAGACTCTGCTCTCTCCTGGCTCTCTTCCTATCTATCCCAACGCTCCTTCAGTGTTACCTATAACGCTGCCACCTTCCCCTCACTCCCCCTCTCTGTTGGGTTCCTCAAGGCTCTGCCCTCGGGCCCCTTCTCTTCTCCATCTACACCTCCTCCCTTGGCCAACTGATATACTCCCACGGCTTCAACTACCACCTCTATGCCAATGACACTCAAATCGATCTCTCTACCCCTCACCTCACCCCTTCAGTCTCCGCCCGAATCACTAGCCTTCTAAACGACATATCAGACTGGATGTCACTCCACCAGGGGCGGACTGACCATTTGGAAACTCGTACGCTGCCCGAGGGCCCGGGGTTAGTATGGCGCCCCATGAGATGCCCCTGGTACCTTTTTCATAGGCTTTTTTGAGTTTGGGCAAGGACACAGGAGCCCCATGATCCCTTATTGCCCGGGGGCCCCATGAGTTGTCAGTCCGCCCCTGCACTCCACTTCCTCAAATGAAACCTTTCCAAAACTGAGCTCCTAGTTTTCCCCCCAGCCGGCACCCCCCCCATCCTCTCCATCACGACCAACAACGCCACCATCAGCCCCACCCAGCAAGTTGAAGTCCTAGGTGTCACTCTAGACTCCAATCTGTCTTTCCAGCCCCAGGTCCAAACACTGACAAACTCATGTAGACTCCACCTCCGCAATATCTCCATAATACGTCCGTTCCTAACCCCAGAAACTACAAAGCAACTCATTCACTCCCTTATCATCTCCCGACTTGACTACTGCAACTCCCTCCTCGCCGGCCTACCCCAACACAGACTATCCCCGCTTCTGTCTATTCTGAATTCTGCAGCCAGACTCATCCACCTCACCAACCGCTCCGTATTCGCCACCCCCCTCTGCCAATCCCTACACTGGCTTCCGATTGCCCAACGCATAAAATTCAAAATATTAACATTGACGTATAAAGCTGTTCATAATACTGCCCCAAATTACATCACCGACCTAATATCCATCTACTACCCAACACATACTCTCCGCTCCTCACAAGACCTCCTTCTCTCCAGTTCCTTGGTCTCCTCCTCCCATGCCCATCTCCAAGACTTCTCCAGGGCTTCCCCCATCCTTTGGAACTCACTACCCCAATCCATCAGACTGTCACCTTCCCTCCTCACCTTCAGGCGCACCCTGAAAACCCATCTCTTCAGGGAAGCCTACCCCACCCTCACCTAATTTGCTGATCTCCTCCGCTCTTCCCACCACTCCATCCCCCACAGCCATTTCCTCCTGTACCACTGTCCACTCCCTCCTAGATTGTAAGCTCCAAGGAGCAGGGCCCTCGAACCCCTCGTGTATTTTATTGTTACTGTACTGTCTCGTGTACTGTCTCCCATTATAATGTACAGCGCTGAGCAAACCGTTGGCGCTATATAAATCCTGTATAATATATATATATATATATATATATATATATATATATATCATGTTGAAATGCATTTTCTATTACAGAATATATGAAAAATATTTTTAAAAATAAATTTCAAATATGCTGAATGTCTTTAAAAATACAAATCTACATTCTTGGAATGCATTTACAAATATATGTAAAAATATATGTTAAAATTACTTTTTTATAGGTTAAAAATAATATGAAGAATATATTTAAAAAACATATATTTTAAAAATATATATTTTTAAAAATATATTCCTCCAATTTTTTTTTAACATACAAAAAAGCCTTTTTAACAGATATGTCTACATATATTTGTAAATGCATTCCGAAAATGTAGATTTGCATTTTTAAAGACATTCAGTATATTTGAAATGAATTTTTAAAAATATTTTTTATATATTTTGTAATAAAAATGCATTTCAACATGCAGTGTGTATGTATGTATGTATGTATATATATATATGTATATGTATGTGTGTGTGTGTGTGTATATATATATATATATATATATATATTGAAATATATTGAATATGGCCAAAATTGTAGCATTTCAAATATATGGCAATATATTTGGGAAGAATATTTTTAAAATATATTTCAAATATATTTTTCTTCCATGTGTGTAAGATTATGGGGCCAAAAACTGTCTGAGGAAAGAAAAATGTCACCAGCACACCAAGGATCACTAATATGGGTCCAAAGGTTTTACATAGTTACAGCAAGGCAACGTTTCGGAAGTCTCGCAGGACCCCTTCATCAGGCATGTGACGCCAAAACTGTCTAAGCCACTTTTGTTAAAAATTCAAAGGGATTTTATGATAGAAGGGTGGGACCTGGTTCCCATGGCAGTCAAGATAAAGCATATTTTTCTTCCTGGTTATTATTGCTCCACAGTGGATGTTTATCCCTTTCAGTGTTGATTTACCAACTTACGGATTGGTCAAAAATAAGCTCATTTTTTTTAATTTTTATTTTAGATTAAATTTTATTCAAACAGGTTAATCTAGGATGCTGACTAACAGAAGTGAAACACGTACTTGATGGAAATCATTATAAAAAAAACCCATAAAAATGTGCTCACTGAATACATAATACAGTACACTCAGGTGCCCATATATGTATTAAATATGTATTATGTAATATATATTAATATTGAAATGCCATTTAGACCTTCTCTGGAAATGATGCATAGGTCATACTTGTTATTGAATACTGATAACAATAGATATTCTTTTTAAAAAGTGTAAACAATTCAATTGTAGAAGATGCTCCAGAAGGTGTATGTGGCTGAATATTAAATATATGATGCATTTAAAATCCGAACTGAAAAAAAAAAAAAACTGCCCTTGCTCCCCCAACAACTGGCACGCAACTGACATTCCTGATTGTGAAAGGGGCCCTCAGAATACTCCCTTACAATGCAGGAATGTTGGTTTTGCATTTTACGTGATGACGTCACAGCTGTGCCTGCCTGAGAGATTGGTCACATGGATGGAATTAAGATGGAGGCAAAAAGTGTTTTTTACTGGTATTCAAGGCAAAAATGAGAATTAAACATTTTCAGTGTTGAGGTAGCCCCATAGCAAGGGGATTTTTTTTTAGCTCTCAGAGTTGAGCTTTAATATCTACGGGTATGGAATGAGTTTTGGTATGTATACAGGTAACTCCAAAATGTACTCACCATGAACACTGGCATGATACGATGAAAGAATCCCCCTCTTAAAGGACTCATCAGACATGGAAAGAAATGGAAAATGATTGTTGAAAAAATGCTTCTTGGAATATTTGTATCACTCTTTAAATACATTAATAAATGGGATGTTTCTTTTTTAATTAAAAATAAATAAATCAAATTCCCTAAAACAAAATGGTGTAATGAACCTAACACACTTATTAAATCAGCAAAAAAGTTATACACCATAAAGACTTAGCTATGGTTTTCTAACTCCTTAGGAAACTCAACCAATCAATTGGCTAACAGATAGGTGGGAAGAACAGAGATTGGTAGAGACTAAAAACAAATTCATGCTTCCTTAATGGAACCCAAGTGTGTGATGCCAGAGATGGCTGAATCACTCTTCCCGTTGAAGGAAAATGGGAGCATGTGAATGTTGATAGATCTCCTCGACATGTCCACTAATTGGCTAACAGGTGGAGTGGGTGGAAGCTGGAATTTGTAGAGCTCACCCACATGGAAGAAAAATATATTTGAAATATATTTTAAAAATATTCTTCCCAAATATATTGACATATGTTTGAAATGCTACAATTTTGGCCATACTCAATATATTTCAAGATATATTTAAATAAAAAAATAAAAAAATAAATATATATATATATACACTGCATGTTGAAATGCATTTTTATTCCAACATATATGAAAAATATTTTTAAAAATACATTTCAAGTATATTGTATATCTGTAAAAATGCAAATCCACATTTTTGGAATGCATTTACAGATATATGTAAAAATATTATGTTAAAAAAAATATGAAGAATGTATTTAAAAAAATCTATATTTGAAAAATATTTTTCATATATTTTGTAATATATAAAAAATGCATTTCAACATGCAGTAGGTATATGTATATATATATATATATATATATATATACACACACACATATATATATATATATATATATATATATATATATATATATATATATATATATATATCTACTGCATGTATATATGAAAAAGATTTGAAATAATATATATATTTTTTCAATTATTTAAATATATTTTTCAGATTTTTTTTTACATACAAAAAGTAATTTTAACATATATTTATACATATATTTGTAAATGCATTCCAAAAATGTACATACAGTATATTTGAAAATGTATTTTTAAAAATATTTTTCATATATTATGTAATAAAAACACATGTCAACATGAAGTGTGTATATATATATATATATATATATATTTTTTTAATATTTTGAATATAGCATTTCAAATATATGTCAATATATTTGGGAAGATTATTCTTAAAATATATTTCAAATATATTTCTCTTCCATATGGGTAGGTAAATACTTTCTATGTACTCTTTACTCTTTCCGCAGCTTGGATGGTCAGTTAGTTATGATATGAGTCTCCGCCATTTTGATTTTTAGCAACACAGTTAAGTTAAGAAGACCGTAGCAAAATCTTAATTTATGTAAAAAAAAAAAAAAAGGGAAGAGCATTTATTTTTTTTTCTGGTTTATTAAGTGTCCTTAATTACAAATGCTAAGGGGCATACAGGCTAATGTTGGTGTGTTAGTAGATCCATTCAACTGTGGTCTTCTGCACATACCAGCATTGAGTGGAGAGCGAATATAGTGAATGCAGGGTTTGGGGAGATCAGATATATACTGAATGCAGGGTCCTGGCAGGGGTGGACTGACAACTCATGGGACCCCTGGGCAATAGGGGATCATGGGGCCCCTGTATCCTTGCCCAAACTCAAAAAAGCCTATAAAAAAGGTACCAGGGGCATCTCATGGGGCCCCCTACTGACCCCAGGCCCTCGGGCAGTGCCTGAGTTTCCAAATGGTCAGTCTGCCTCTGGGTCCTGGGAGTCTGGATATAGTGAATGCGGGGTCCGGGGAGACTGGATATAATGAATGCGGGGTCCGGGGAGACCAGATATAGTGAATGCAGGGTCCGGGGAGAGAGGATATAGTGAATGCAGGGTCCGGGGAGACCAGATATAGAGAATGCAGGGTCCGGGGAGAGAGGATATAGTGAATGCAGGGTCCGGGGAGACCGGATATAGAGAATGCAGGATCCGGGGATAGCTGATATAGTGAATGCAGGGTCCGGGGAGACCAGATATAGTGAATGCGGGGTCCGGGGAGAGCGGATATAGTGAATGCAGGGTCCGGGGAGAGCGGATATAGTGATTGCAGGGTCCGGGGAGAGCGGATATAGTGAATGCAGAGTCCGGGGAGACCAGATATAGTGAATGCAGGGTCTGGGGAGACCAGATATAATGAATGCAGAGTCCGGGGAGAGCGGATATAGTGAATGCAGAGTCCGGGGAGAGCGGATATAGTAAATGCAGGGTCTGGGGAGAGTAGATATAGTGAATGCAGAGTCCGCGGAGACCAGATATAGTGAATGCGGGGACCAGGGAAACCGGATATAGTGAATGCAGGGACCGGGGAGAGCTGATATAGTGAATGCAGGGTCCGGGGAAACCGGATATAGTGAATGCAGGGACCGGGGAGAGCTGATATAGTGAATGCAGGGTCCGGGGAGACCGGATATAGTGAATGCAGGGTCCGGGGAGACCAGATATAGTGAATGCAGGGTCCGGGGAGAACGGATATAGTGAATGCAGGGTCCGTAGAGAAAGGATATAGTGAATGCATTCCTATCAGAGTGAGTCGAGGATCGTGTCCATCAGAGTGAGTCGAGGACCGTGTCCATCAGAGTGAGTGGACTGTATACATTGTGCTAATGCATAAGATGAGGTTAGGTTGAAGAGTTGGGATGTAGCCGGGTTGTTGACATTAATAGGGATGTTAAAATCTCCGAGAATGATAGCGGGTAGTTCAGAGGAGAGAAAGTAGGGTAGCCATGCAGAGAAATCATCAAGAAAGCGTGACACCGGTCCAGGAGGCCGATAAGTCACTGCAATCCTCAGAGAAATGAGAGAAAACAGCCGGATGCAGTGAGACTCGAAAAAAGAGAAGGATAGAGAGGGAGGGTTAGGGAGGTCTTCAAAGGTGCTCAGTGGGAATAGAAGCAAACCAACTCCACCACCTTTCCGACCACTGGGTCTGGGTGAGTGGGTCCAGATGAGGCCTCCATAGGAAAGTGCTGTGGGAGAAACAGAATCTGCTGCTTGAAGCCAGGTTTCTGTAATTGCTAGTAGGTTAAGGGAGCGGGAGACAATAAGGTCATGGACAGAGGTGAGCTTATTACAGACAGAGCGGGCATTCCAGAGCGCACATGAAAAAGGGAGGATGGTTTTTGGGAGCACGGAGACTGATATTAAATTGAGGGGAGTGCGGCTGTTCCCGGAAGAAAGAGGATGCCTGGTGTGGGGGTGAAATACTGGAGGACCAGCATTTGGGGAGATATCCCCAGAGGTTAGGAGAAGAAGAAGGATGAGGAATGTAACATGGGAGCGGGATGTACACGAGCGCACATGCCTTCCAGTCCTGGTGTTTGGGTCAGCAGGAGAGTGACGTATCAGCAGGAGGTGATGAGAGCAGTAGTGGGGAGATGTACAAGATTTGGGGTGGAGCAGAGGGGTAAAGAAGTGAGATTTTGGGAACGCAGGATAGTAATATGAAAAGGAGGAGTAGAGGGGACATATTAAAAGGTACACGGAGCGGGACTCAGACTTGTAAGAGATGTTTCCCAGGGTGTTTGCTTGCAGTCTGTCCAGCGTGCAGTAGAGTTTTTTGTTGTTGTTGTATCTTCCTGCTGCTTGAGTTATCCTGCTTTAGTTAAACTGCTGTGTTTAACTGCTTCTTAGCACTCCATCAATGCAGCACTCACGCAAAAGCAGCACCCCATCTGTCCATGTATAATACATAAGGGGGGATATGATCACCATGTATAATACATCAGGGGGGGATATGATCTCCATGTATAATACATAAGGGGGGATATGATATCCATGTATAATACATAAGGGGGATATGATCTCCATGTATAATACATAAGGGGGGATATGATCTCCATGTATAATACATAAGGGGGGATATGATATCCATGTATAATACATAAGGGGGGATATGATCTCCATGTATAATACATAAGGGGGATATGATCTCCATGTATAATACATAAGGGGGATATGATCTCCATGTATAATACATAAGGGGGGATATGATCACCATGTATAATACATAAGGGGGGATATGATCTCCATGTATAATACGTAAGGGGGGATATGATCTCCATGTATAATACATAAGGGGGGATATGATCTCCATGTATAATACATAAGGGGGGATATGATCTCCATGTATAATACATAAGGGGGGATATGATCTCCGTGTATAATACATAAGGGGGGATATGATCTCCGTGTATAATACATAAGGGGGGATATGATCACCATGTATAATACATAAGGGGGGGTTATGATCACCATGTATAATACATAAGGGGGATATGATCTCCATGTATAATACATAAGGGGGATATGATCTCCATGTATAATACATAAGGGGGGATATGACCTCCATGTATAATACATAAGGGGGGATATGATCTCCATGTATAATACATAAGGGGGGATATGATCACCATGTATAATACATAAGGGGGGATATGATCGCCATGTATAATACATAAGGGGGGATATGATCTCCATGTATAACACATAAGGGGGGGATATGATCACCATGTATAATACATAAGGGGGGATATGATCTCCATGTATAATACATAAGGGGGGATATGATCTCCATGTATAATACATAAGGGGGATATGATCTCCATGTATAATACATAAGGGGGAAATGATCTCCATGTATAATACATAAGGGGGGATATGATCTCCATGTATAATACATAAGGGGGGATATGATCACCATACATAAGGGGGGATATGATCTCCATGTATAATACATAAGGGGGATATGATCTCCATGTATAATACATAAAGGGGGATATGATCACCATGTATAATACATAAGGGGGGATATGATCTCCATGTATAATACATAAGGGGGGATATGATCTCCATGTATAATACATAAGGGGGGATATGATCTCCATGTATAATACATAAGGGGGATATGATCTCCATGTATAATACATAAGGGGGATATGATCTCCATGTATATTACATAAGGGGGGATATGATCTCCATGTATAATACATAAGGGGGGATATGATCACCCAGTATAATACATAAGGGGGAACTTGGTGTAGAGTCATTCACCCTGAGGTCATCACAGAGGACAAGGGGGCTCTCTTTATGTCTGGAGGAAAAGAAATGTAATCTCCAAACACAGAAAGGTTTCTTCACAGTGAGAGCTGTGAGAATGTGGAATAGACTCCCTCAAGAGTTGGTTGTGGCCAGCTCAGTGGATTGCTGTAGGAAAGTCCTGGATTCTTTCTTGGATACACAGAATATAACTGGATATAACATTTATAGGTAAAGTTGATCCAGGGAATATCCGATTGCCTCTCGGGGGATCAGGAAGGAATTTTTCCCCTGCAGGAGCAAATTGGATCATGCTTTGCTTTGTTTTTTGCCTTCCTCTGGATCAATGATGGGTGTAGGATTAAAACTATTTTTTTTTAATGGTTGAACTGGATGGACTTTTGTCTTTTTTCAGCCAGACTAACTATGTAACTATGTAACAGTACGATGAGTTAGTGTTGCCTTCCTAGGGCATGTGTGTTACTGGCAGTACTGGCACAGGGTAAATTACGAAAAAAAAATCTTAAAAAATGAAGCTAATGTAGACAACAACATCTAAGGAGGTTAATATTATTGAGCCTTTAAGAGAAAACTTAGCTCATTTAATAGATATACTTTATTCTTTTAGTTTAATTCTACTAATGTCTCCTTTGTCTCAGATCTCAACTGTAAAGTTATTTGTTTGGGTCAATCTGTAGACATCAAACTTTTTTATAGTTAAAGTTTGTGAACAGCTTGAGCTGGCATGTGGGCTTAATGTATTTTTAGGTGAATAGCGAAAATTCTTTAAGTACATAAAGACATTTATATATCATTAAGAGATAAGTGGGGGTGATTCATTGCCATGGCTCGATGAAATAGGTTGAGTATTTCAGTACAGTTAATTGAAAGTAAATTGACATTTTAATTATCTCGCCTTGTAAAGGGAGTCATATATTGTACGCGTAAAAAAAAAGTCTGATAGATTTGTAATGATATACAAGATTATACAAGCATTATGAAAGTAGCCACAAATCACAGCTACAGAGGTAGCGAAGTTAAGTCATCTCCCCTTTAAAGCTGAGGTTTCAAGAGAAATTTATGGCTGGGAATATTTAAGTCTGTAGTTACACCTTCTTCAGGACTTGTCCCATAAATAGGCCTGTGCGGAACAGATTAATGATTTTTAAAGAGTTTTGTTTTAGCTAAACTAATCAGATGTTGGCACGAATATTAACGGCGGTCGAACTACTTTAACTTAGTTAGAGACTCAGTTTTTTTTTCAGTGGTCTCAACTTTTCAAGCCAGTTATTTTTTCCTTCCCAGTATAATTAGCTCCAGCCTTAACTTAGTACTGTGGTAAAGGGAGGAGAAATATTACTATGAGCGTGTGACGGAGCGTAGGCAGGACAGGACACACAGAGTATTATTATTATTACTATTATACAGTATTTATAAAGCACCAATAGTTCGCTCAGCGCTGTACATTACAAAGGGGGACAGAACATGTGACAGAACAATACCAATAAATGCAAAACATGAGGGGATCGAGGGCCCTGCTCCTTGGAGCTTACAATCTAGGAGGGAGGGGATGGTGGCACAGGAGGAGATAGCTGTGGGGGATGGAGTGGTAGGAAGAGTGGAGGAGGCCGGCAAGTTAGCAGGGGGTGGGGTAGGCTTCCTAGAAGAGATGGGTTTTCAGGGTGCGCATAAAGGAGAGGAGAGTAGGTGATAATCTGATGGGTTGGGGCAGGGAGTTCCAGAGGATGGGTGACACCCTGGAGAAGTCCTGGAGGCGGGCATGGGAGGAGGAGACCAGGGAACTAGAGAGAAGGAGGTCTTGTGAGGAGCGGAGTGTGCGTGTTGGGCGGTACTTGGATATTAGGTCAGTGATGTAGTTCGGGGCAGTATGGTGGACAGCTTTGTACGTCAGTGTTAGGATTTTGAATTTGATCCGTTGCGCAATCGGAAGCCAGTGGAGGGATTGGCAGAGGGGGGTGACGGAAACGGAGCGGTTGGAAAGGTGAATGAGTCTGGCAGCCGTATTCAGGATGGACTGAAGCGGGGATAGCCAGCGGCGAGGCAGGCCAGTGAGGAAGGAGTTGCAGTAGTCGAGTCGTGATATGATGAGGGAGTGGATGAGCTGTTTAGTGGTTTCTGGGGTTAGGAACGTGCGGAGTCTGCACGAGTTTGTTAAAGATTGGACTTGGGGCTGGAAGGATAGGTTGGAGTCCAGAATGACACCAAGTACTATGGCCTGCGGGGCGGGTTTGATGGTGGCGTTGTTGGATGTGATGGAGAAGTCAATGGGGGGTGGTGTCCAGGCTGGGGGGAAGACAAGAAACTCGGTTTTGGAGAGGTTCAGTTTAAGGAAGTGGAGCGACATCCAGTCTGATATGTCGCTGAGTAGGTGTGTGATTCGGGCAGAGACCGAGGGGGTGAGGTGGGGGGTTGAGAGTAGATGGCAAACGCACAAAGTTTATTGAGGCAAACAGATGACAGTCACCTAATAGGGGAGTTCGCAGGGAGGATGAATACGCCAGTCCAGGGCGACACGGAAGGACCAACACACTTAAAGTCCAACACCGAGAGCCAAGGGAGAGTCTCTGTAGCAGGTAATCCAACAGGGGGGGTTGGTGTGAGGTCAGCACAAGAACAGTTCAAGTGAAGCAGGCAGAGAGCATGTACTCACGGATCCCTGGAGTCTTGCAGACAGTCTTCCCCAGCTCTGGTTGAAGGTGGGTCCTAGGCAGCCTTGGTTCTCTGCAGAGCCTGGCCACGAAAAGGTCCCAGCCGCAGCCCGTCCCCTTCAGTCAGCTACACAGCGGTGAATACCTCGGGAGCTCTGGCATCAGCTTTTTAAAACTGGTCAGACCCCCCCTAGTCACCTAGGCAACCGGGGGGGGGACCCGGAGGTAGCATGGCTCCAGCTTGCCTTAGGAATGCCTTTCATCTTTGCAGGAGGGGGGAGGGGCACGGATGAGAGACGGCAGAGAGAGCAGGGACAGAGCAAGGGGCTGAGAGGGGGGGCAGCTGTGACAGAGCGCTTGACCAATTGGTCTGGAAGGATTGCCCAGTGCCAATCCCAGTTTGTGATTGGCAGCCCAAGGTTCAATGAATTTAGAGACATAGGCTCCATGCAGGGGCGGACTGACAATTTGGAAACTCGGGCACTGCCCGAGGGCCTGGGGTCAGTAGGGGGCCCCATGAGATGCCCCTGGTACCTTTTTCATAGGCTTTTTTGAGTTTAAGCAAGGACACAGGGGCCCCGTGATCCCCTATTACCCGGGGGCCCCATGAGTTTTCAGTCCGCCCCTGGCTCCATGTACACGGGACACTTCTGAATGATGGAAATTGACTGCTGGAAAACGTAGGTTAAAAAAAGTCTGTTTAACACATTTGCATACCCCGTTTATGAGTGTTTGCAAGCGTTTTTTAACCCCTTGGCACTGGTGCCTCCCGGCCCTTTAAGGGTTTCAGAAGCCAGGAGGTGGGGCGGGCTTTTAGGGTTACGCCGTGATTCGCCGTCACATGATCGGGAAATGTCGCGATCGAAAGAGGAGATCGGGACCTTTCCGTGAGTACTGGACATGTGTGCTGGGAGCACGCAGGGCGTGCGCTCTCAACACATATGTTTTTTTTTATTGCACACAAATGTGCAGCTGCTCGGCATCTAGACCCAGATTTGTGTGCAGCCGGCGTGAAGAGGTTAAAGATAACCTCAGGAGACCTTCCAAAATGCCCAGAATGCACTGAAAAACAGTAAAAAATTAACTATTTCAGATATTTTGAGAAAAATAGAGAGAGCAGAAGCAGAGAGAGCAGTATTTGTTGAGATTAGCTGTCTTTTTTGTGTGGTGTTTGGATGTGTTCCGGCTCATTTCTGTGCAGAAATTATTGCAGCAGTGTCTAATATATTTTCTTTCATGTGAAACCTCAAAGTATGGTGTACCGGGCCCATTTGATTACCGGGAAAACGATAATGATGAAAAAAGGCTCTGGACAGCATCTGGAAATGGAAGAGTTAAAAAAAATTGCAAACGCTTATAAACGCGGTTAGCCGCATTTAGATGCGTTTACAAGCTTTTGGCGTTTGAAACGCTGATAAAATCTACTGCGGAACGCAAGTTTGGTGGGTTCAAAAAAATGACTGTAAACTCAACTGCCTGTTAATGACTGTAAATGAAGATGTGTACATGGACACATAGGGAAACATTAGGGAGAGTTCAGGGGCTGCTGAAAAAACACTGAACAGCTCCTAAACGTGAGTTTATCAGCTAGAGTGTACATGGAGCCCATAGAGGCACAATTCCAGGTAAATCTGGAATTCATCTTTAATAGTGCCACATTGTCCCTAAATCCTTTCATGAACCTTGAGCTACCAATCACAAACTGGGACTGGCACTGGGCAATCCTTAGGCCAATGTAACTACATACCTGTGGGATACCTCTAGAAGCTGAAAATCAATGCAGTAGGCACCCCCATCTAAACTAGCTTCCAGTTCCTGTGTCAAGTGGCTGCCCTGCTGCATTCTGAACATAGGAGAGTGGCTGCTTGGCATGGACGCCATTCAGAGATCGCTTTGCATTTTCCCAATGAATGCAAAGCATTCTTTAATTGGACACGGTTTAGAGGTGGGGCAGTGAGGTCATGCTCTTTACTTTGTCCAATCAGAGAATGCTTTGCATTCATTGGGAAAATGCTAAGCATTCTCTGAATGGAGCCTGTGCCCAGTGGCCAACCTCCTGTGTTCACAATGCAGTTGGGCAATCACTTGGCACAGGACCCCAAGGCTACTGGAGATCCCTGGAGTACAGGTGTCTAACACAGTGATTGTTAGGGATCCCACAGGTATGGATTATGCATAATTACATTGGTCCAAGCTAGACCATCGTAGCTACACTATATTGAAAAAAGTAATGGGACTCCTGTCTTTACACTCACATGAACTTTAATGGCATCCCAGTCTTAGTCCATAGGGTTCAACAAGGTTTAGGAGTGTGCAGGGGCGGACTGACCATTTGGAAACTCGCGCACTGCCCTGAGTTTGGGCAAGGACACAGGGGCCCCATGATCCCCTATTGCCCGGGGGCCCCATGAGTTGTCAGTCCACCCCTGGGAGTGTGTCTATGGAAATGTTTCCCCATTCTTCCACAAGCACATTTGTGAGGTCAGACATTGATGTCAGACGAGAAGGTCTGGCTCACAGTCTCCACTCTAATTCATCCCAAAGGCATTCTATCTAGTTGAGGTCAGGACTCTGTGCAGGCCAGTCAAGTTCCTCCACTTCAAACTTGCTCATCTATGTCTTTATGGACCTTGCTTTGTGCACTGGTGCGCAGTCATGTTGGAACAGGAAGGGGCCATCCTCAAACTCTTCCCACAAAGTTGGGAGCGTGAAATTGTCTAAAATGTCTTGGTGTGCTGATGCCTTAAGAGTTCCCTTCACTGGAACTAGGGGGCCAAGCCCTACCCCTAAAAAACAACCCCACACCATAATCCCCCCTCCACCAAACTTTACACTTGGCACAATGCAGTCAGGCAAGTACCGTTCACCTGGCAACCTCCAAACCCAGACACATCCATCAGATTGCCATAAAAAGAAGCATGATTCGTTACTTCAGAGAACACTGGAAGTGCTTTACACCACGGCATCTGACACTTTGCAATGCACTTGGTGATGTAAGGCTTGAATGCAGCTTCTCGGCCATGGAAACCCATTCCATGAAGCTCTCTATGCACTGTGGTTGTGCTAATCTGAAGGCCACACCAAGTTTGGAGGTCTTTAGCTATTGACTCTGCAGACAGTTGGCGACTTCTGCGCACTGTGCACTTCAGCATTCTCTGACCCCGCTCTGTCATGTGACGTGGCCTACCACTTGGTGGCTGAGCTGCTGTTGTTCCCAGTTGTCTCCACTTTGTTATAATCCCACTAACAGTTGACTGTGGGATATTTAGTAGCCAGGAAATGTCACGGATGGACTTATTGTACGGGTGCTAACCTATCATGGTACCACGCCTGAATTCACTGAGCTTCTGAGAGCAACCCATTTTTCACAAATGTTTGTAGAAGCAGTCTGCATGCCTAGGGGCTTGATTTTATAAACCTGTTACGATGAAGGTGAATGGAACACCTGAATCCAGTGATTTAGAGGGGTGGCCTAATACTTTTGGCAATATAGTGCATTAATTAATTGCCATACCTGGAATTCTTCATTAGTAAAAGTACAAGATCAACTAGATTGTAGAAAGACCAAAGATCAAATAGTTTTGACACAACCACTTATAAAGAGGTTTTGTTTTACCTAAACTAATCTAATGTTGACACGTATAGTAAAGGCGGTCGAAGGAACTACTTTAACTTAGTTAGAGACTCATTTTTTTTCAGCGGTCTCAACTTTTCAAACCAGTTCATTTCCTGTAATAATTAGCTACAGCTTCCAATTAGTACTGTAGTGAAGGGATACAACATCTTAATATGAGTATATAACCAACAAGTCTGTAAGGACTGTCCAGTGTCAAAGGAATACATCCCAGTTTGAGATTGGTAGCACAAGGTTCATGAAAAGATTTAGGGACATGAAGACACAATTAAGAATTAGGAAGGGTGTTTTCACCGTCCATGGTGCACATGCAAACTACTAGTTTTGGCACTACTACTTAAAAGGTTTTCAATGCAGTAGGGCTGCTTTAACCACCTCCCGCCCGCCATATAAGGAAAAGATGGGCATATGGTGGTTCTCTCATTCTTGGAGGACGTCATATGACGTTCACATGCTTACGTTTGACCCAAACATGCAGCCCAACAGTAGTGGCTATGTCCCTACATACAATGGGACCATGCGTTCCACCTTGGATCACCAAACAGCCTTCAGCTCCAGTCTAGTGACTTTGCCTAGGCTGAGATGATGTCATCAGTCTGCTGCAGGCAGGAAGCCTATCCTCAGCTTCCTCTCCCCCAATGATCTGCAACTTTGTTGCAAGTCACAAGGTGGGAGGATTCAGCAGGAGTTGATGTGTATTATACAAGAACAGCACAGGCACCAGGATTTACATGATCGTATCATTTCTAAGCCATCATTTTAGTCCAGGAACTAGATGGTGACAATGGATAAGGCCTGAACAAAGTTGGCTCTATATCTGGAAGTGTAATACATTCGCATTATTTAGCATGCATGCGCTAACATAAAAATATACTCAGTGCTTACTCCCTTTAATTGCATCCTTAAAACCAATCTTTTCAGAAATACATTGATTCATGGCACCTCTTTCACAACTTGACTTGTAATGTTTCCCATAACAGACCTTACAATACAACAGCTGCCAAATTTCCCTTACCATTTGGCATTAACATTTTTCCTTGTAATTTATAAGCTGCTCTGGTCTTTGTTCCACATTGAAATACCTCCGTAGACCCAGTCTGTCTGGACAGTATGGTTACCTGCTGACTTGGCAGCATCCACAGGCAGCTTAACTCTTCAAGAGGACACAGAAGCTGAATCCAACACAATTTTGCTTTGGATAATTGTAGAACAAAGGGTTTTTTTTCCAGTATTTTGAAGTGTAAGAAGTAAATAACTTTTCTAAGCTCTGTCTCTGGGAATAACTGATACTGACTGTGGGAACATGGAAGAAGTGGGGAGGGTTTAAATCAAACTATCTAGAAGTAAACAGGAGGGGAGGACAGAGGTTAATACCAAAATCCAATTAGTAAACAAAATGTAGTGGCCCAAAATCATAACTAGATGTCAGTATACTAAAGAAAAAAATGATAACCTAATGCAGTTCAATATCAGTGTCACAAATTCGCCTGTATTCTTACCTCTTTGCAGCAGTGCTTTTCCTGCCCTGATTCCTTGCACATGTGATTTGGCTGTGCTCACCTATGGGCTTCACCTATCATTCTGTGGGTTTTATTTCCTTCCTTTCCATCACTTCCTGGTCCTCTTTCTAGTTTGCTTGCCTATATAAGACATGCTCAGTCTAGCACACATTGCCTGAGCAACCTCACAGTTCTCTGAGCTCCTGGTCATTGTTATTTGTGTATCCTGTGCCTGACTACCCGTGTACTCTCCCTGGCTTCGTTTGCTACCCGTCCTGACCTTGGCTTGTCTCCTGGATTTCCTTTAGTCTCCTGCTGATTGTACTCTGCACACGCAAGTGGTCTCTTCTTACCTCCTTGCTGCAGTGCTGTTCCTGATCCCTTTCACATGTGTGTTTGTCTGTGCTCACCTATGGGCATCATCTGCTGTTCTCTGGGTTTTATTTCCTTCCTTTCCATCACTTCCTGGCCCGCCTCCTTGCTTGCCTGCCTATATAAGACATGCTCAGACTAGGCCACTTTGCCTGAGCAACTTCCTAGTTGTCGGAGCTCCTGTGTGTTGCTATTGCCTGTATCCTGCAATGACTACTTGTGTACTTACCCCCGCTTCGTTCTTTAACTGTGCTTGTTTTCCGCCTGTCCTGACCTCGGCTAGTCTGTCGTATTTCCATTTGTCTCCTCCCATTGTACTCTGCTCCCGCGAGCGGTCTCCTCATCCTCAGCTGGGAGTACCTGGGGGACGCGACCTGGTCCCAGCTTGCTGCAAGTCCATCCCCACCATCAGAGGTCCTGGTGAAGAAGCAGGCTGGGGCTTAGACTCGGCACATTGGGGAACCCCAAGTTGGCGACCTACAAGGGCTCACTACCACAGATGAAAGTGGAGCAGAACAGGCAAGATTGTCCTTTTTCTTGTTGCATACTTGTGCATGTTACAATGTTTATCTCATAGCCTCAGAACATCTTCATTTTGTACAGCGCCAGGCAATATGTCAGCGCTATAATTCAGTATATAATATAATGCATTTTGACTAAGCGTTATAGAATTCCTTCTGTTCCATGCTGTATTTACATTATGAAGAAAGTAATGTTTCAGTTTTTTTTTTTTTTTGGCTCTATTTATGTCTGTGTCAAGCTTCTTATTATCCCGCTACAAATAGCTTTTCCACTCTGGCACCTTACAAATGACTCACACACCTTTCGATGATGGAAAGGCCAAGACACTCATTGATCAGGCAAGCTGTCAAGAGTGAAGCTGAAATCCTTTCCAGCCAAGCCAAGCCAAGAATCTTTTTTTTACCCAAAAGCTGGAACATCAGGCAGAGTCTCTGAATGGCCGTATATTCTGGATATTTTCAATGTTAAAGTTCTACACTAAGTGCAGTGACCCAAAGCTATCCAAACGCAGAAAGATTCTTTTTCAAGGTAACAAAGTTGAAAGGACACAGTCAGTGAACACACGAACAGTACAGGCCTTCTGCGGGCTTTTTGCCTGCCACGCCCAACAATGCACTCTGCCCTGACAGTGCATTGCCATTGGTCAAAACATTGCACCTGGCCAGGGGCGGACTGACAACTCATGGGGCCCCCGGGCAATAGGGGATCATGGGGCCCCTGTGTCCTTGCCCAAACTCAAAAAAGCCTATGAAAAAGGTACCAGGGGCATCTCATGGGGCCCCCTACTGACCCCGGGCCCTCGGGCTTTGCCCAAGTTTCCAAATGGTCAGTCCGCCCCTGCACCTGACCACATTTTTCGAGTGACCATCAAATTTGAGTGATCGGGCATGTTGGACATTTTTGCAAAACTTAACAAATTACTAATCAATAATGGGAGAATCTTGCAAGAAATGTAATCGAAAAAGAAATGAGCATGAGCTGTGACCTGGAAAGAAAAGAAAATTCTTGGCCATGAAAATTATTTTCTTTTGCAACATGATGTGAAATTAAAAGCTTGGCTGGACACATTTCAAAATCATTTGTGGAACCATTGGATTACAAAATGCATGACATTTCCGATTTCCGAAATAATATTTGTTCGGAATGCAACTCATGCATGGCCTGCATTACAGCTTTGTAATGTGCTTAGAGCAGTGCGTATGACCATAAACAGGGGCGGACTGACCATTTGGGAACATGGGCACTGCCCGAGGGCCCAGGGTCAGTAGGGGGCCCCATGAGATGCCCCTGGTACCTTTTCCATAGGCTTTTTTGGGTGTGATTTGAGTGTGGTCAAGAACACAGGGGCCCCATTATCCCCTATTGCCCAGGGGCCCCATGAGTTGTCAGTCCTCCCCTGACCATAAATAACATGCACTGCTGGTTCCAAATCAAATGGAAGTGAGTGGGAAAAGGATAGGTTCAGAAACTCATGGAGGAAGTTGAATGGAGGCAGAAAAGAAACACAGCAAGAAACAATTTTAATGAAAAATAGATTACAGGTCAATAATGACATCATTTAGTGTCACCTTAATTGCTATTGGGATTAATTGCTTAACTGCTTCAATACCGGACACTTTATCCCCTTCCTGCCCAGGTCAATTTTTAGCTTTCAGCGCTCTCATACTTTGAGCCCTCATGCACACGGGATGTTTTTACAGCAGCAAATTTTGGCATTTGATGTTTTTTTCTACAGTCAATAAACTTTAATAAGTTTAATTGTATAAGTAGTCAATGAGTTTGTTAGCTCTTACGTGGAAGCACTGACTAGGCTAGATACTGAGCCATGGAGATCAGAAAAGAACTGTCAAAAGTCCTGCGTAACAAGGTAATGGAACTTTATAAAGATGGAAAAGGACAAAAAAAAGTTCAAAGCCTTGAATATGTGCAAATAATCAGAAATCCTCCTGCGCTATGAGAATGGAAATACTAAAACCTATTCTATAGCTGCCAGCACTCAAAAACTGATACCAAATAACAGTGTCAATAAACCATAAGCAAACAGTGCAGCGCTCTGAGAAAACTGTAACTATAACTCAATTATAATAATAAAATCACAAAAATAACAATAGTGATATAATAAAAAATTAAGTGCCAAACCTTGATAAAATAAAAAATGAAGTGCCAAACCATGACCATAAAAATAGTGTGCACACAGTTAATTATAATTAATAACACTCCAAACTTCATCCAATAAAGGAAATTTTAGCAGTGCTCACACAGTGCCACAAAAATAAATCAACATTTGTATATGTATTAAGAACAATGTCCTTTTTGTGAGAAATAAAGCAAATCATGCGATGTGCAGCAGTGATATTGAATGAAAAACGTGACTGTGCAAAACTCTTCTCTCGTTAACGGCTAGATTGCCTCCTCACCTCCTCCTACTGACCCCGAAGGGCCAACAGGCTTGCAGGATCACCCTGGATCCTTAGTTTGCAATGGCCAGCAGCTTCCTTCCTTCCCTGGATCTCCTTTACAGGGTTCCTGAGTCTAAGTGGATCTATTGTATGAATACGCAAGTCCCCAAAGGGTTAAATGTCGAGTTCGACCTAAATAGCTTCATCAGCGATTACTGAGATGTTTTATGTACTCCTTTTATATTATGAATAATTTTTTTGCCCATTAAGGCCCATTAGAGGTAAATATTTGAAGGATCACTGTTTTTATTCAATTCCAACGGATTTAATTATCTATTTATTATTGGAAGTTTATATTTGAGGTATCATTAGTTTTTAAATTTTTATTTACTATTAATAATAATGTTTTAGATTTAAATGCCAATTTAATCAGTATTTATAGGAGATGGGAGATGATGTTTTACGTTTTTCTTCTTATCATGTCCATATATTTTATTGATTGAGAATCATTTTTGATGTATATTTACATAGTATATATTTAATAATTTTACTATTGAATTATGTAAATGTGTGGGTAGATTACATGATGTAGGGATTTTTGTTAATTAATTTTTTATACAATTTTTTATACAATATTAGTTCATTGTTATATACGTATTTATTTTCATTGGTATAAAATATATGGTTATCCCCTTAGTCTATCCCCCAGATCTATAGACTGAGTGTCTTGTTATCTATTTATTTATTTATTTTATTATTAAAATCCAGCAGAATATTTTGTTTTTATATATAGGATTGAGGGATTTATTGGCATATACTATTTAGTTCCCTAACAAAGGTTTATTACCTATTTTTAGGATTCCCTGATAGGAGATCCTCCCATTCATTATATACTGTATTATGCGGCAGGTTAAATGATAGGAGGGAGTCAGGAAAATGGCCGCCGTCTTGAATGGGAGATGTAGTCGGGAAAATGGCGCGGGTACTGTTGATTGCATGGGAGGCGGGCCTCCAGTTAAGTTGTAACATTAGGTCCAGTATAAAGGGAGGAACTGCGCTCGTAGTGCGATACCCAGATGAAGTCACGAGCAGACGGTGACGTAACGCGTAGGTACGTGAGTCCGTAGTTCCGATGCGTGGTGACGCATTTCCGGCGTGAGACGCCATCTTGCTACACCCAAGAGGTCCCATTCACATGCAGTACACCCACACATCAGTGAGGAGGGAAGACTGTCTGTAATGTGAGTGATTACCTTTTTTACTCTTTTGAAATAAACCAAGTTGACTAAATACTACACTTAGAGGTTTTTTTGGCTCACTGGATTGGTGAGCTATTACTCTTCAGGACCACCCTGACTGAATAGGGGCATTTGGAACCCTGTAAAGGAGATCCAGGGAAGGAAGGAAGCTGCTGGCCATTGCAAACTAAGGATCCAGGGTGATCCTGCAAGCCTGTTGGCCCTTCGGGGTCAGTAGGAGGAGGTGAGGAGGCAATCTAGCCGTTAACGAGAGAAGAGTTTTGCACAGTCACGTTTTTCATTCAATATCACTGCTGCACATCGCATGATTTGCTTTATTTCTCACAAAAAGGACATTGTTCTTAATACATATACAAATGTTGATTTATTTTGTGGCACTGTGTGAGCACTGCTAAAATTTCCTTTATTGGATGAAGTTTGGAGTGTTATTAATTATAATTAACTGTGTGCACACTATTTTTATGGTCATGGTTTGGCACTTAATTTTTTATTTTATCAAGGTTTGGCACTAATATTTTATTATATCACTATTGTTATTTTTGTGATTTTATTATTATAATTGAGTTATAGTTACAGTTTTCTCAGAGCGCTGCACTGTTTGCTTATGGTTTAAAGCCTTGAATATGCCAATCAGTACTGTTAAATCACCTATTAAGAAGTGGAAAGTTCAGGGATCTTTTGATACCAAGCCAAGGTCAGGTAGACCAAGAAAGATTGCAGCCATAACTGACAGAAGAATTGTCCGGGATTCAAAGAAAAACCCCACAGGCAACTTCAAAAGAAATCCAGGCTGGAAAAAGTGGTGTGGTTGTTTTTCAGGAGTACAACGTAATCATATAACTGGTGTGGCAGTGATCAGGAACACTGACTGATGACAGTATGGAAAAAAAAAAGTTTTAAAAATTTGTATTTCAGTTTTTTCAATTGATTTTTGTTTTTATTATATTTTTTTCTTTTTTTTGCAATTTTTGTTACATACAGTGACCAGAGAGATACAGTGTTACCACAGTGACACTGTACTACTCTGGGGAGGTGATCAAGATTTTTTTTTTACACACTATAGTTTCTTATAACTGAATTTTAAAGTTTTATAAGCAACCTTTTTTCTCTGAATGAAAACTATTCATTCAGTGTTTACTATTGTGATTATCTATGACTGGCCCTGTCTGTACCATGTCACCACTGTGACCAGTCACAGAACTCATCACAATAATACACAATGAAAGGCATGAATCAAAGCCTTTCATTGTGTACAATTGTCATGTGACCTGCTGTGATTGGCCACAGCAATCACATGGTACCGGCAGTGGGTGAAAGATTGTACCGGAGCACGACCTGTAGGACGTGCGGGAGGCGCAATCCTGGGAGGACATATTGGTGTTTATTTACTAAAGCTGGAGAGTCCAAAATCAGACTCCCTTCAGCATAGAAACCAATCAGCTTCTAACCTCAGCTTGTTCAATGAAGCTTTGGCAATGAAACCTGGAAGCTGATTGGTTTCTATGCAGAAGGGAGTCTGATTTTGGACTCTCCAGCTTTAGTAAATAAACCCCATTATGTCCTCCCAGGATAATAGGGCTCCCGCTTTGCCTATTGTAACACGACAGCTGGGCAGGATTGATTAATTACTATTGCTTAGCTGCTTGTGGCCAAAAAATAAATATATATATATATATACAGTATATACTGCTCAAGAAAAATTAAAGGATCACTTTTTAATCAGATTATAGCATCAAGTCAATTAAAGTCCTGGGATATTGATCTGGTCAGGTCATTTTTTTCCCTACTCATCTTTTCCAGGGTCCAGGTATGGCCTCATGCTACCAGTAGTGACACTGACCCTAGCCAAAGATGGAAAAGGACATAATAAGTCCAAAGCCTTGAATATGCCAATCAGTACTGTTAAATCAATTATTAAGAAGTGGAAAGTTCGGGGATCTCTTGATACCAAGCCAAGGTCAGGTAAACCAAGAAAGATTGCAGCCACAACTGAAAGAAGAATTGTCCGGGATTCAAAGAAAAATCCACAGGCAACCTCAAAAGAAATCCAGGCTGGAAAAAGATGGTGTGATTGTTTTTCAGGAGTACAACTTTCTTTGAGCAGTGTATGTATATATCACAAGCAGCTAGGCAATAGCAATTAATCAATCCTGCCCATCTGTCATATTTCAATAGGCAAGGCAGGGGCCCTATTATCCTGGGAGGACATCATCTGATTGATATATATATATATATATTTATATATATATATATCCTAACATGTAAGATTTTACTAACAGAAATGTTTGTTATTTTCAGGGTCAAATAAAAGCCTAAACGATACATTTGAACGAAAAAGAGATCCTCAGGGGTGGGGCTTGTTTGGAGGAGTCTTTTGACCTGTTGCACAGGGGTTAAACATATGAATGTTGGCGGGGGGTGAGATGCTTCTGTTAATCACGCAGGCTGACAGTGCTGGGTAAGCAGCTTTGTCTGTTTAAAGTAACAAAAATTGCAGGGAGTTCTTTGTTTGGTGTGAAATCCCTTTCCCTGGGTTTCCTGAGGTCAGATTCACATGCCAATATGAAGTTAACAGGAACAGATGGAGCGTCTCTGTGTCTCCATCTGAGCTTTCCCTACTGATTTATTTTGCAGTTGTTAAATTGAAAGTGTTACTTTTCTCTACCTGATTCTGTTCCTGGAAGGTTGTGATGGAAAGTTGCTAACATGATATTACATGGCTGGCTCTGTAGAAAATTATCAAGTAGCATTCTCTGTTCATTTAGAGATGACTGTCAACCTTACTCATCGGGGAGGATACAAAGTGACAGAGGCAGGAGTGCTTCCTATTTCATCATTGTGTATTTATCTCTGGCCTTAACAGGCTGATCATCCTTGATATACCCGCTAATGTGATGCCGACCGAACAAAGACAGTGCCGAGGCACTGCACAGCCTGGAATATCATTTCTGCATTATAACACCAGATGTGAGGAAGAGAAAGGGAGGATGGAAGGAAGGAAGGAAGGAAGGAAGGAAGGAAGAGAGGGAGGGAGGAAGGTCAAAGGGAGCAAGGAAAGATGGGAGGGAGGCAGAAGGGGGAGAAGATGGAATGAAAGAAGAAAGGGAAGATGGAAGGAAGGAAGGAAGGGAGGAAGGAAGGAAGGAAGGAAGGAAGGAAGGAAGGAAGGAAAGAAAGAAGGGAGGGAGGACAGAATGACACTAGGGTGGAAGGCGGAAGATGGAAGGGAGGAAGGAAGAAAGGAAGGAAGGAAGGGAGGAAGTAAAGAAAGCAGGGAGGGAGAACGGAAGGAATAGGGGGAGGGAGGAAGGCAGAAGGGGGGGAAGAAGGTGGAAGGAAGGAAGGGAGGGAGGGAGGGTGGCAGAAGGGGGGAAGAAGGTGGAAGGAAGGAAGGAAGGAAGGAAGGGAGGAAGGGAGGGAGGGAGGGTGGCAAAAGGGGGGGAGAAGGTGGAAGGAAAGAAGAAAGGGAAGATGGAAGAGAGTAAGGAAAGAGAAAGGGAGCAAGGAGGTAAAGAAGAGAGGGACATCAGAAGGAATTGAGGGAGGGAGGGAAGGAGGGAGGAAGGAAGGAAGGGAGGGAGGGAGGAAGGAAGGAAGGAAGGAAGGAAGGAAGGAAGGAAGGAAGGAAGGGAGGGAGGGAGGGAGGGAGGGAGGGGGGGGGGGAGGGAGGAAGGTCAAAGGGAGCAAGGAAAGATGGGAGGCAGAAGGGGGAGAAGATGGAAGGAAAGAAGAAAGGGAAGATGGAAGGGAGTAAGGAAAGAGAAAGGGAGCAAGTAAGTAAAGAAGAGAGGGATATCAGAAGGAATTGAGGGAGGGAGGGAGGAAGGAAGGAAGGAAGGAAGGAAGGAAGGAAGGAAGGAAGGAAGGAAGGAAAGAAGGAAGGAAGGAAGGAAGGAAGGAAGGAAGGAAGGAAGGAAGAGAGGGAGGGAGGAAGGTCAAAGGGAGCAAGGAAAGATGGGAGGGAGGCAGAAGGGGGAGAAGATGGAAGGAAAGAAGAAAGGGAAGATGGAAGGAAGGAAGGAAGGGAGGAAGGAAGGAAGGAAGGAAGGAAGGAAGGAAAGAAAGAAGGGAGGGAGGACAGAATGACACTAGGGTGGAAGGCGGAAGATGGAAGGGAGGAAGGAAGAAAGGAAGGAAGGAAGGGAGGAAGTAAAGAAAGCAGGGAGGGAGAACGGAAGGAATAGGGGGAGGGAGGAAGGCAGAAGGGGGGGAAGAAGGTGGAAGGAAGGAAGGGAGGGAGGGAGGGTGGCAGAAGGGGGGAAGAAGGTGGAAGGAAGGAAGGAAGGAAGGAAGGGAGGAAGGGAGGGAGGGAGGGTGGCAAAAGGGGGGGAGAAGGTGGAAGGAAAGAAGAAAGGGAAGATGGAAGAGAGTAAGGAAAGAGAAAGGGAGCAAGGAGGTAAAGAAGAGAGGGACATCAGAAGGAATTGAGGGAGGGAGGGAAGGAGGGAGGAAGGAAGGAAGGAAGGGAGGGAGGGAGGAAGGAAGGAAGGAAGGAAGGAAGGAAGGAAGGAAGGAAGGAAGGAAGGAAGGAAGGAAGGGAGGGAGGGAGGGAGGGAGGGAGGGAGGGGGGGAGGGAGGAAGGTCAAAGGGAGCAAGGAAAGATGGGAGGCAGAAGGGGGAGAAGATGGAAGGAAAGAAGAAAGGGAAGATGGAAGGGAGTAAGGAAAGAGAAAGGGAGCAAGTAAGTAAAGAAGAGAGGGATATCAGAAGGAATTGAGGGAGGGAGGGAGGGAGGAGGAAGGAAGGAAGGAAGGAAGGAAGGAAGGAAGGAAGGAAGGAAGGAAGGAAAGAAGGAAGGACAAACTGGAACATTTTGGAGATGCAAAGTCCTAGTAACAGGTACTGTAATGCAAGGCTATAGATTCAGGGCCTCACAGATGGCTTGACTTCAGCAGAATACACTTTCTGACATTTAGAATGACCTCTCTGCATGATCCTGCCAGTCTGCACTGACTGCCTCACACATAGGACCCACAGAGTCCTATTTAAAAAAAAAACATCACTGGATGATTGTCACAAACCTTTGCCCAGCTGTAACACATTTACCCCTTATTTTGTCTAATATGACTCATGTGATCATAAGCTCCACCTTGTGGCCATAATGCAGAATTATCCTGACTGGGGTATGTAAAAAAAAATCATGTTATGGCCACTAGATGGTGATCATAGGAAAAAATCCTATTAAAATAACGAGAACGTTAGGGCTGAAGAAATATTGGTGACACTCATTCAGCAAATCATTTAATAAATAGACCCCGTAGTGTTGTTTTGGTCATGTGAGGCAAATCCATATATAAGCTTTTCCTGTGCTACCTAAAATAAATATTATCTAATAATTTATAAACAAAAAAAATAAACACATATCGTGCCATCACAATAGTTGCTTCCAAATGCATCTGTGAATATACAGTAAGTCCCCTGTACTGAAAAAAGTCCAAGCACACCATACGGTGCTTTCTAAACACTGTAAATCCAGTGATGACTTCCAGTGACTAACAGTGAGCAGATCTACTGCATTTGGGGTGATCCTCCTCCCCATGGCATCACATGTATTCCATCCAGTGATATATGAATATGCTCACTTCCTTACTTGACTTCAGAGTTTCCCAGAAGTCAAGGCAGCTTAATTCCCAGATTGGGTGCTTCATTCTGATCATCCTCCAAATTTTACTCCTCCATCATGCTTCTTCCACTCCAAAGTGAGTGACATGAATGGCATAACAATAAAAAAAGAGGCTAATAGTGCTCTCTGTAAACTAATGTATTGCCATAAGAGGATACAAATACACTCAAAACAGATACAATAGGTATCTCACAAGTCAGAACTTTAGATCACCACTTTTATCCAGGTATACAGGTGAAACTCGAAAAATTAGAATATGGTGCAAAAGTTCATTTATTTCAGTGCAGCAACTTAAAAGGTGAAACTAATATATGAGATAGACTCATTACATGCAAAGCAAGATAGTTCAAGCCGTGATTTGTCATCATTGTGATGATTATGGCTTACAGCTCATGAAAACCCCAAATCCACAATCTCAGAAAATGAGAATATTACATGCAATCAATAAAACAAGGATTGTACATAGAACAATATCGGACCTCTGAAAAGTAGAAGCTGCATATGTACTCAGTACTTGGTTTGGGCCCCTTTTGCAGCAATTACTGCCTCAATGCGGCGTGGCATGGAAGCTATCAGCCTGTGGCACTGCTGAGGTGTTATGGAAGACCAGGATGCTTCGATAGCGGCCTTCAGCTCTTCTGCATTGTTAGGTCTCATGTCTCTCATCTTTCTCTTGGCAATGCCCCATAGATTTTCTATGGGGTTCAGGCCAGGCGAGTTTGCTGGCCAATCAAGCACAGTAATCCCACGGTTATCGAACCAGGTTTTGGTGCTTTTGGCAGTGTGGGCGGTGCCAAGTCCTGCTGGAAAATGAAGTCAGCATCCCCATAAAGCTTGTCTGTGGAAGGAAGCATGAATTGCTCCAAAATCTCCTGGTAGACGGCTGCGTTGACCCTGGACTTAATGAAGCACAGTGGACCAACACCAGTAGATGACATGGCTCCCCAAATCAACACAGACTGTGGAAACTTCACACTGGACTTCAAGCATCTTGCAGTGTGTGCCTCTCCATTCTTCCTCCATACTCGGGGTCCTTGGGCCTCTCCATTCTTCCTCCATACTCGGGGTCCTTGGGCCTCTCCATTCTTCCTCCATACTCGGGGTCCTTGGTTTCCAAATGAAATGCAAAAGTTGCTCTCATCAGAAAAGAGGACTTTGGACCACTGAGCAACAGACCAGGTATGTTTTTCTTTAGCCCAGGTAAGACACTTCTGATGTTGTTTGTTGTTCAGGAGCGGCTTGACAAGAGAAATATGACATTTGAAGCCCATGTCCAGGATCCGTCTGTGTGTGGTGGCTCTTGATGCACTGACTCCAGCTTCAGTCCACTCCTTGTGAAAGTCCCCAACACTTTTGAATGGCCTTTTCCTGACAATCCTCTCCAGGCTGCGGTCATCCCTGCTGCTTGTGCACCTTTTTCTTCCACACTTTTCCCTTCCACATAACTTTCTATTAATGTGTTTTGATACAGCACTTTGGGAACATCCAACTTCTTTTGCAATTACCTTTTGAGGCTTTCCCTCCTTATGGAGGGTGTCAGTGATGGTGTCAGGTCAGCAGTCTTTTCCTTGATTGTGATTCCTACTGAACCAGACTGAGAGACCATGTAAAGGCTCAGGAACCCTTTGCAGGTGTTATGGCTGAATGAGCTGATTAGAGTGGGACACTTTGAGCCGAGAATATTGCACCTTTTCACAATATTCTCATTTTCTGAGATTGTGGATTTGGGGTTTTCATGAGCTGTAAGCCATAATCATCACAATGATGACAAATCACGGCTTGAACTATCTTGCTTTGCATGTAATGAGTCTATCTCATATATTAGTTTCACCTTTTAAGTTGCTGCACTGAAATAAATGAACTTTTGCACCATATTCTAATTTTTTGAGTTTCACCTGTATAACGTGATGGCAGCCTTGGCAAATTCTACACCTATGCGTTGTGCCCAATATGGGACTTCATCATTAGACAGTGGGCCACACATTTATATAATAAATCATTCCCCTTGTAAAATTACCCAATTTACTCAATGCAGGTGACCTCATGGATTGTTGTTTATTGTTTCTATGTGTGAGGCAGTCAGTGCAGACTGGTTGGATCATGCGGAGAGGTCATTCTGAGTGTCTGAGAAAGGGTAGTTTGTTGAAGTCAAGCCTCATCTAAGGCCCCAAGTCTTCAGTCTTGTGCTGGAGTATCTATTACTTTCTGCCCCCTCACTGACCCTACCACTAAGTCTTCCCCGTGTTGATCTAAAAAAGTTTCCTGTCCATATAGTAAAGATCCAAGGGCACGATGTAAAAAGGGTAAAAGAGTCTATAAAACATCTGACCCTACTTTCCCAAAATGGTAACAAAAGTTCTGTTGGATTGGTTAAAGTTGTCCTCCAGTAAGGAGAAAGGGAAACTGTTACCCAGGCGTGAAAATCATTTGGCAGTTAAGGAGAAAAGATCTCCTTTGAAATTTTAGAAAAAGAGCAAACAAGGCCAGTCATGTGACGTTGCAGTTACATTCTCCATTCTGATGGAAGGGAGGTGTGGAGCCTGAGCCATACTCACTCAGGAAATTCCTTTAAAAAAAGACTGTTAAACAGCAAAGGAGTGCATCAACCATTGAAGTAACCCTATTGCGTCTTCCAAAGGAGACCACTATGCTCTTGGGGACCTTCAGTGTAGAAGAATTTTTTTGCAGCCTTCCTTAGATCTCTGCTTTGCAATAATCCTGTCTCTGAGCTCTCCTTTGACCTCATGGCTTTTGCTCTGATACAGTATACATTGTCAGCTGTGAGGTGTGTGCCATTCCAAATCATGTCCATTCAATTTAATTTACCACAGGTGGACTCCAATCAAGGTATAAAACATCTAAAAGGGTCTGATATATCAGTTTGTATATATTACAAGTATTGATGTACTATCCTGGAGGAGTTGGACTGCCCGTGCAGCCTCTGTAGGGTCCAGGTATGGCCTCATGCTACCAGTAGTGACACTGACCCTAGCCAAATGCAAGACTAGTGAAAAAGTCAGAAAAGATGAGTAGGGAAAAAATGTCAGCAGCCTCCACCTGTAAAAGCATTCCTGTATTGGGGTTGTCTCGTTGTTGCCCAAGGGGAGGGGGCTCAGGGATAGATTTTTTCTTTGTCTGGTGCAATACACCTTAGGGTCCTTTCACATGTGGCGGATCCGTTTAGCGGATCTACTTGCTCAGCAGGGGATCTCTCCGCTGATCCCACTGAGCAAGTGATTGACAGGCCCATGTCCACTCCATTGCTGCAGAGCGGATACAGAGCAGCTCGCTCTCCTCAATGGCTGGTCGGATGAAAACGGATGCAACGGATGGAAGGGGCATTGGATCCCCATCCATTCTTTGCGGATCGGATGAGATTGGATGTCGGCGGGTGTAAATGGACACGTCCATTTACACCCACCGCTCCATAGAGGAGAATGGAGCTTAAGATCGGGTCTGCCTGAAAAACGGGACCGATCGGAAAGTCCATGTGATAGATGCCTTAAAGTGTTACTAAACCCCGGACCCTGCATTCACTATATCTGGTCTCCCAGGACCCTGCATTCACTATATCTGGTCTCCCAGGACCCTGCATTCACTATATCTGGTCTCCCAGGACCCTGCATTCACTATATCTGGTCTCCCAGGACCCTGCATTCACTATATCCAGTCTCCCCGGACCTTGCATTCACTATATCTGATTGGGTCCTCGAAACGCGTTAGCCAGTTGGTCATCCAGGGTTCCATCGTATGGACTCAGATGTTGTTTGGATCATACATCTTGTTCAGTTTGACATACCAGTGTTATTATGTCCATTGTGAGTATGATACCTATTTTGTTGCTTCAATAAATTATTTTAAACGATAATGCACTAGGTCGGTGCGCCCTTTTTTCTGTTTCTCCATTTGTATCCCCTGCATTCACTATATCCGGTCTCCCCGGACCCAGAATTCACTATATCCACTCTCCCCGGACCTTGCATTCACTATATCCGGTCTCCTTGGACCCTGCATTCACTATATCCGCTCTTCCCAGCCCCTGCATTCACTATATCTGAACTTCACGGACCCTGCATTCACTATATGTGGTCTCCCCGGACCCTGCATTCACTATATCCAGTCTTCCAGGACTCTGCATTCACTATATCCGCTCTCCCCGGACCCTGCATTCACTATATCTGGTCTCCCCGGACCCTGCATTCACTATATCCGCTCTCCCCGGACCCCGCATTCACTATATCCGCTCTCCCCGGACCCCGCATTCACTATATCCGCTCTCCCCAGACACTGCATTCACTATATCTGGTCTCCCCGGACCCTGCATTCACTATATCTGATCTCCCCGGACCTTGCATTCACTATATCTGGTCTCCCCGGACCCTGCATTCACTATATCTGGTCTCCCAGGACCCTGCATTCACTATATCTGGTCTCCCAGGACCCTGCATTCACTATATCTGGTCTCCCAGGACCCTGCATTCACTATATCTGGTCTCCCAGGACCCTGCATTCACTATATCCAGTCTCCCCGGACCTTGCATTCACTATATCTGATTGGGTCCTCGAAACGCGTTAGCCAGTTGGTCATCCAGGGTTCCATCGTATGGACTCAGATGTTGTTTGGATCATACATCTTGTTCAGTTTGACATACCAGTGTTATTATGTCCATTGTGAGTATGATACCTATTTTGTTGCTTCAATAAATTATTTTAAACGATAATGCACTAGGTCGGTGCGCCCTTTTTTCTGTTTCTCCATTTGTATCCCCTGCATTCACTATATCCGGTCTCCCCGGACCCAGAATTCACTATATCCACTCTCCCCGGACCTTGCATTCACTATATCCGGTCTCCTTGGACCCTGCATTCACTATATCCGCTCTTCCCAGCCCCTGCATTCACTATATCTGAACTTCACGGACCCTGCATTCACTATATGTGGTCTCCCCGGACCCTGCATTCACTATATCCAGTCTTCCAGGACTCTGCATTCACTATATCCGCTCTCCCCGGACCCTGCATTCACTATATCTGGTCTCCCCGGACCCTGCATTCACTATATCCGCTCTCCCCGGACCCCGCATTCACTATATCCGCTCTCCCCGGACCCCGCATTCACTATATCCGCTCTCCCCAGACACTGCATTCACTATATCTGGTCTCCCCGGACCCTGCATTCACTATATCTGATCTCCCCGGACCTTGCATTCACTATATCTGGTCTCCCCGGACCCTGCATTCACTATATCTGGTCTCCCCGGACCCTGCATTCACTATATCTGGTCTCCCCGGACCCTGCATTCACTATATCCGCTCTCCCCGGACCCCGCATTCACTATATCCGCTCTCCCCAGACACTGCATTCACTATATCTGGTCTCCCCGGACCCTGCATTCACTATATCTGGTCTCCCTGGACCCTGCATTCACTATATCTGGTCTCCCCGGACCCTGCATTCACTACATTTGCTCTCCCACAGTACACAGAACATGGAAATGCAATTATTTTAGTAAATATAAACTGATAAATATTTTTTCTTATCAGCAGTATATAGCAGTCTTGTGACTTCTATCAGTGTCCAGTAGAGCACTGGTTAATGCTTGTAGGAGGAGTTTTCTTTCTGCTCTAGGAGGATGCAGAACCTTTGACTTCTGTGCCGGTTGGCCCTGTGCTGATCACATGCACTCTCGCAAGGAGACTCTCTCTAGCAATACACACCAAACTGAGCATGTGCAGAGTGTCTCCACACAATATGTCTTATCAGGAGATAAAACGGGAGCACTGGAAGAAGTGGAGGATTAGATAAGACAGGATCAAACAGCCTTTTTACCCAAAGCA